>NC_090741.1:99002208-99022208 GCF_036898095.1 Palaemon carinicauda | reverse complement strand
ATCTATTGGAGATTGTTTCAGTGTCATACCATGACTCATGTCCATAGAGTAACACCGATCATACTAAACTGATATAAATTTGATTTCCAGATGTAATTTCCGGCGATAGGATTTCCAAATTTTACTTAATCTGGTCATCATCTGATTTGCTTTTCCAGACTTTTACTAAACTCTAATATATATATATATATATATATATATATATATATATATATATATATATATATATATATATATATATATATATATATATATATATATTGGGTGTCTTTATATGTTCGGAAAAAAGGTGAGACGGATTGCAGGAATGTATCTCTCTTTCTCTCTCTCTCTCTCTCTCTCTCTCTCTCTCTCTCTCTCTCTCTCTCTCTCTCTCTCTCTCTCTCTCTCTCTCTCTCTCTCTGTTTATATCTCTAACCTTCCTACATTTCCAGGTAACTCATAATGCTGAAAAATTATCATCCTTATATTGGCAAATATAATTTTTATTAACTCTTCTTGTTTTCCTAATGGAAAGTCACAAGATTTTTCTCATTAATTTACCTTTTTTTAACGCAATAGTTCATGAAATATTCTTTACCGAAAAGAAAGTTTTTGTTTTGCAAAAAGCGAAATGTGTTTGGCGACAAAAGAGTTGCATTTGCAAGACTCTATTTCCTGCAAGACTCTCTCTCTCTCTCTCTCTCTCTCTCTCTCTCTCCTGTTTTTTTCCGTCAATCTTTCAGGGTACTATTTCGAGGGATTTTGCTGACATTACATATTCAATTATGTCACGAAAATCATATGAATATCAAGAAAAGCGACACCGCTTGAAAAAACGTATCCTAAACATATTTTGTTAAATATGGAAAGTCTTAAATAAAAGACTTCCCAAAAGACCACCAATCTTGCCAAGTTTTGTTCACTTGATATATTCCATCAGATCTCTACACAAAGTTCTGGAAAATTCTTGAAATATATGGAAATTGTTCTCATTTATTTATTATTCTAAAAAATATATGATTATTATTAACGTTATTTCTTTTATTATTGCTATTGTTGTTGTTTTTGTTGTTTATGATAACCAAATCAAAGTTATATATGGTAATTATTCCATTTTCTTCGTTAGTGAAAATATAAAATTAAAGGATAAACTCTTTTAATATAGGTTTTATTTCATTGTACGATGTATATTTCTCTGGCGTCATATCAAACATCGCCAATGTGAAAATCCTTTATAAGCAGTATGATGGCCAAGGCTATTCAAAGGTCTCGTAACTGTTTGGACGTAGTATATAGTGACTGACCGCCCTGGTGTTACATGAAGTAAGGTTGGTACTCCAGTTGTGACATATGATCGTGCCTTGGTTTCGTTAGCAATTAAGATTGAGTAGTTTGTCCCTGATGTGTCATATTCATGTAAGATTTATATGAAATCTTAAGCAGGCTGGAATGGCATTTTGAGTGTTCTTTCGAATGAGAATCTGGTCAACATAATTGATTGGTGTGTCACTTCTCATGGGTTACAATACCGAGTGAAAGACAAACACTGTTTCAATGATGATTGTAGACGTGCTTATTTGAAGAAGCAAGAGGCCTTTCATCTTTGGTAGGTTTAAAGATCTGATTTAAATTAGAATAACTATACTCAGCTAAGAGCTGAGACTCAGAGAGTTGTTTCAAATAAAAGGGAATACACTTTGACCATAAAGTACCCGTTTCTGGTAAAACCCCAAGAACTTTATGGCATAATACCCTTAAATCTGCACTCTTTGGTGTAGACTTAATTAGTTCCTCCTTCACTTAAATTTGGTGGCTCATTTACTGTCCAAAGGTAAAGGCAACGCTTTTGGCTGATGTGTTGGTAGTAAGCAGAGTGATAAGAAACTTAATCTTCTTCAATCCTGTTTTCGATCTCGTGAAATGAAAACTTTCTTGGGGGACCATGATAATTTTTGATGTGTAGACCCAAATGGTATTTTTCCTTTTGTTTTTATAAAAAATGCTGATGTTTTAGCTCCTAAATTCTATGCTATTTTTTCGAAAGTTAGCAAGAAGATGAACTTTTTGCACTTCTTTGATAATTGGTAACGTTACTCCATTAGGGTGAATGTGTTTATAGCAACTCTAGCACTACTGATTACCGCCCAATTTCCATAAGCCCATTATTATCTAAAGTTTGTGAATGTCTTTTGGCAAAACGGTTAGATAGGATTGCTGAAGGTAATACCCTGTTCCTTAGTTTGCATTTTGGCTTTTGTAAAGGCTTTGGCGCATGTGATGCCCTGCTCAGAATTGCAAAACCAGTACAGAAATCCCTTGATTGTGGTCAGGAAGTTTGTATGATTGGCCTTGATTTAAGTGATGATTTTGACCGTGTTAATCATGAAGTAAGTTGGTCTTTTCTTAGAATCGTTATTGAATTTTCAATTAATAGATTGTAAAAGTAATTGTTGATTGACACCATGGTGAAGTAGGAATATAATATTTAGAGTTCTTGGCCCATTACTTTTCATACTAGATACGCATGACATGTAATTTGGCCTAGCAAACAGGCCCGTTGCATATGCAGGTGATGATATTCTCTTTAGTTCAATTCCATCTCCTAAAAGTAAATCTGGAGTTGTTGAATCCTTTAATTGAGATCTAAGTAAAATTAGTGCATGGTGCAAATTATGGGGCATGAAGTTGATCCCTAACAAAACTCAAAGTATGATTGAATTGAGTTCGATGACGATGACTCCTCAACATCCAGATCTCTGCATTGCTAATGTTTCGTTAATTCTATACAGCTTTTAAAATTTTAGGTGTGATTCTTGATTGTAATTTAACTTTTAAGAAACACATTCGGCATGTTTCTTCTTCAGTTATTAAAAAGATTGTTTTATTGAGAAAGGCTTTTGTTATTTCTGTGATGAATCTAATCTGAAGAATTGTTTCAATCCCTTCGTTCTATCTTGTTTCGAGTGTTGTTCGTCTCTCTGTAACTTTCATCTGAATTTGTAGGACAAAAACATAGGGTCTATTAAATTTCTAATTCCTGATCACCGTCGTTCAGTTAGGTCTATAGGCGTATTGCATTTTTTTTCATAATTTGTCCATCTTTTGAATTCACATCTTCCCAGACTGTACCATCACGTGCGTAGTACTAGGTATGCAGTTAATTCTAATAGTTGATCCGTGTCTTTAAATGTTAAATCTCATCATAATTTGTAGGAGTAAAACTTGCGGTCTTTTAAATCTTTTATTCCAGATCTAGATATTAATCACAGTCACCGTCATTCATTTAGTTCATTATGCATGTTGTATAAGATTTTCCATAATTCTAGCCATCCTTTACAACCACATCTTCTCAGACTATACCATCCAGTACATAATAGTAAGTAAAGGGTTAATTCAGACAGTCATGGGTTCTCCATCATAAGGCTCAATACTACACAGTATTCTAGAACTCTTATTCTACCTGTGACCAGGTTGTGGAATTATCTTCCTAATCAGGCACTTGAGGCTATATAAATTCAGAAGTTAAAACTTCTGAATGTTTTGCTGTTGAACAGTCTGACATAATAATCTCTTCATAGTTTATATTTGACAGATCTATTTTAACGTTGTTACTTATTTTAAAAATTTTTTTACACATTACTTTCTCATATATAGTTTATTCATTTTGTTATTGATCTATTTTCCCTGTTGAGGACCTGGGCTTGTATCATCCTGGTTTTAATAATAATAATAATAATAATAATAATAATAATAATAATAATAATAATAATAATAATAATAATAATAATAATAATAATATATTTCGGGAGTAGACCCTCTTTTAAGCAGGTTTTATTAAAAGTGATTGCAGCCTCAGTGGCGTTAATCTTGTAATTAACTTTTTCTATTGTTCTTATTATCTTTTTCTCTTCATTTGAACAATCCGCCAGTAACTGGGAAAGGGACATATCAATAGGAAGGTGATGAAGACCATATCATTCACAATTTGTCTTTAATATATCACAACACATTGTAAAAGTACAGATAATATGTACAAAGTATAAAACACTATCACAATGTTAGTGCACACAAAGTAATGGTCACTTTTGTACAAAAAATTATAAATTACGTGGAGTTAAGTTTAACACATCCTTCGACTCAACCGGTTTCGAGCAGTGAGAAGGTTTTCTGCTCATTGTCAAGAGTGATCTGAAATGCAGGTGTTTTTTTGATGGCTTATATACGGAGTCCTGCTTCGAGATTCCATCTTCAGTGGTTAAGACCGCCCTAGGGTGGAGACCATTAATCCTATTGGGTGGTGGCCTCTGCCTCGCCGGGATGTTTGGTAGGATTATTGACTCTGATTCTGTCAGGAGATAATCCCTGTTTTGACCCTCGGCTATATCAGTCCTGTCATAGTTGTTATTGCCTGGACTATTGTTGGTGGTGGACCTTATACATGTTGGCAATAAGGTCCCTTCTTGCGTGGTGTTGAGGTTAGGTCTTTGTTGTTGAATAAAAAGAGCTTCCATTATCTGGAGACGTCTGCTGTCAGGGGCACGGCCGATGATGGTTACATTTTTCACTATATGCTCCCTTGTTGTCTTGAAATTATGTTTTTGGAGGCAATGCATTTTTATTGCACCCTGTTGCACGTGAAAATATAATCTCTTAGAAAGACGCATCGTCGTCATCCCGATGTAGGTGCCAGGACTTTCCTGGACGGGGCATTTATATCGGTACACTACGTTCGTCTTTTTCAAGTCATCTTGCATGGCAGGGGCAGGGTTGTTTTTCATTATCAAGTCTCGTGTTTTTGTTGATTGGTAATAAATTATGAGGTTGATTTCAGTATCCTCTGCCGTGGCAAAAACGTTGTTTTTTATTATATTTTTCATAATCTTTTCTTCTTCTTTGTAGTTTACGCTCATGATGCCTTTATAGTAAAGATTTATTTTTGCTGGCGTGTTGGTATCATCAGGGCCTTCATTCTGGTACCATTTCTCGATTTCTTTTTTTAATTTGCCGATTAATGTCCTTATTCGTGAAGCCATTATTCACCAGAATTTTAGTAACTCTGTCAAGTTCCTCGTGGTTGCCTCTCCACGAAGAACAGTGAGAAATGGCTCTCCGAATAAAAGCCTTAATGGTGGTAGTTTTATACCGACTAGGGCACTCGCTGTCACCATTCAGACATAGGCCGAGATTCGTTGGTTTTACGTACACTGAGGTATTAAAGCTGTTATTGCTTGTTTCTACAAGGACATCAAGGAAGGGGAGACGTCCTTGGAGGCTGTGCTCTAGGGTGAAAATCAGTAAACCAGACCTCTATGAGTGCTACATTGACGATACTTTCATAAAAACGGCCAATCAGGAGAGCATAGAAGAACTTCGCCGAATTTTCGAGGAAAGCAGCTCGCTCAAGTTCACCCTAGACCACAGCCTCCTAGGACGTCTCCCCTTCCTTGATGTCCTTGTAGAAACAACCAATAACAGCTTTACTCCGTGAGATGGAACTCAAGCTATCATGCCAACTCAATGAGATGCTTCATCACAAAATTTTAAAGATAATTGTTGCATGAAATGCATTCTAACTAACGCATATACTATTCTGGGTATAGAAAAGCTCTCATGAAAACAACATATTGATATTCAAACATTTCTCTGGTTCAGTGCATAATGTTCAACAGAAAATTGGTAAAAGTCCAGTCAAAAGATATTCAGAATTCCTCCCATATATTTCATTGTCTGTCATTTTCAAAATCCCTGGATTGGATATCATTCTCTGACAGATAGAAAAGAGAACTTTGTTATTTGGAGGATATCTTTTGAAAACTCACGAGGGGAAAACGTAACTCCTATTTACAAACCTCTCTATTCAACTCTCACTCAAGAGACTTCCAGGTCTTATTTTCAAAGATTTCTATGATACAGTTTTCTTCATTCTACGTCCTTACATAATTTCTAATCAGACTTGTTGCTGGAGTGGAAAAGTTACTTACCTATCCCCTGGACTCATTTTTGATGAATTGTCTCTCTCTCTCTCTCTCTCTCTCTCTCTCTCTCTCTCTCTCTCTCTCTCTCATCGCTGGAGTCAGCAAAAGCAAATTCCATGAGTTGGCGAAACAGGAGCTCGACCGTCTGATAACAGAGGTCACTAGTAACTCCAACCAGTGTGACGGAAAAATATTCGCAGACATATTGAAACAATATGATCCAATAAACTGGAACAAATCTGCGGAAAACATCAGCAAAATGATATAAAAAATTCCAAAGAAGATCCAAGTGATAAAGAGACTTATAAAGAAAGTCTACATCAATCAACACATTCCATCAAAGAACATTGACAAGTCTAATATGGTGAATATGCTGATTGATGCATTAGGATAAAGAATGCCAAAATGGTGTAATAGATGTAAGATATGGTATTCCATTAATAATCCTCAACAACTGATTAGAAAATGTAATGCCTGCCTTGTTCCAACACACCCTACATGTGCTGAAATACAGCAAAAAATAAAAAATAGAGACACAAAGGTATTCTGCTCAACATGCAGTTGAAGAAGAAGAAGAAGAAGAAGAAGAAGAAGAAGAAGTAGAAGAAGAAGAAGAAGAAGAAGAAGAAGAAGAAGAAGAAGAAGAAGAAGAAGAAAAAAGAAAAAGAGAAAAATTAACAGGATATGTGTAAGGATGCAAAGGAAATCATTGATATAACTTATGATGCCATCCAACAACATACTTATGAAGAAATAAATTATCAGATGGAAACAAATAATAGACCCAAGAGACTCTACCCAGACCTACATACTTTTAGGGAAGAGCAAGAACAAGAAAAAAAAGAAAAAAAGAAAGATATAGTCTGTAATATGCTGAAAAGAGGGAATTGCAGATTTGGCGAAAGATGCTACTACAAGCATCCAAAGATATGCCATAATTATGAAATATATGGTGAATGTGCGTATTTAGATGGATATGGAGACGAATGCAGAGATCTCCATCCAAAAATATGCAAAACCCTAAAAAAAGGAAAATGATGCAGTTTCAACAAAAAATGTCGATATATGCAACCTGCAACTATGAATGAGAGTAAGAAAACTCAGCAAACTGAAAAGAAAAATGAAAGCAAAAAAGAAACAAAAAAAGAAACAAAAAGGCAGGCCCTGTATATACCGCGCTATGAACCAAGAGCCCCAAGATATGAGGCCTTTCAACCCAAATCTGCACATTTAGAGCCCAACTACAAAGAATGCATCTATAATGCCAGGGGTTGGTGCAGATATGGGGATAATTGCAGGTATACACACAAAAATAAATATGAAGGCGAAAGAACAAATATAATAGAAAAGTTGGATTTTTTAATGGCAGAATTCCAGGAAGTGAAGAAAAGAACATCATATCAGAACAGGAAGGAAGCATGGGAGAATCCATATTACTACCAATATTAAAGAATGGGGATGAAACACAAACCATAATAATGATGAATGCACAGGGTTTAGTCACGAGTAACTCTAAAAGGAAAATAGAGTTCTTAGAAGAACTAACCCAAATTGGAAAAATAGATATATTAAATATAAGTGAAACATGGTATTCCCAAGAGACTGGCAGTGATGACCAGATAAAGGGTTTCCAAACTTATAGATCAGACAGAAAAGATAGGAATCAAGGGGGAACCGCAATATATGGAAGAGACATAAATCAAGGAAAAGTCTTTGAAAATATAGCAACACAGAATGTGAATTGATTGCAGTAGAACTTGAATTTGAAAACTAGTGAATATTGTAGTTTACAGACCCCCAAATACTAAGGAGTTTGACATAATAATAGAAAAAATAGATGATATATGTAGAAACCATAAAGACTGGAATATACTCCTATCCGGAGATTTTAACTTTCCTTTCGTGGATTGGAAAGAACGGATAGAAGAAAGTGGTTGTATGTATACATATAAAAAAGAGAGTAATAGTAGCGCAGAAGATAAGAGACAATTTGAAAAGCTTCAAGATATGCTATAAGAACATAATATGCAACAAATAAACCGCATTCCAACAAGAAAGGAAAATGTCCTAGATCTAGTATTTGTGAATGAGGTGAATTATGTTAAAGAAATAATAGTGTATAACACGGGAATTTCAGACCACAATGTCATAGAATTGATAGTTCATTCCAAAGCATGTGATCGCAGAATTAATAAAAGCACAAAACTTTGGGAAGGATATGGAAAATATAATTTTTACAGTAAGAATATAAAATGGTTAGAAATAAATGAGGAACTGAATAAAGAATGGAAAAATGTATTTGTAAGTGATAATATACAGGTAAATACGGACATACTGTACAAAATACTGGAGTGAATTATTGAAAAATATGTACCGAAAAAAAGCAATAAACAAAAGACGTGCATACCAAGAGACAGAAGGATCTTATTTCAGAAAATTAGTAAGTGGAAGAAAAATCTTGCAAAAGAAAAAAATATGTGGAAAATAATTGAAATAAAATGTAAGATAGAAAATGCAGAACAAAAGATTATACAGTCGAAAGAGAATGAAAAAAAGAGACTTAGAAGAAAGGACACTTCAAAATATAAAAAGAAACCCCAAAGTACTTTACTCCTATGCAAAAAAGATGAATAAAGGGACAATAGAAATAGGCCCTCTAAGAATTTAAGGATGGCTAACGAATGAAAAAAAAAAGGAAATATGAAACATATTAGCAGAAAAATATAAGAGTGAGTTCACGCCAAGAATTGCGAATGAGAATAATGAAACAGAAATGAGAGAAGAAAATGTTGAATATCTAACGGATATAGATATTAATGAAGCAGATATTGTCAAGGCTATAAACGAAATTAAAAATGGATCGGCAGCCAGACCAGATGGAGTTCCAGCGATTGTGTTAAAAAAATAACTGCAAACACTATCGCGAAGCTGCTTGCAATACTGCTAAGACAAAGTGTAGATATGAGCGAGATATATGTTAAACATAAATCAGCTTATATAACCCCTATCTTCAAAAGTGGATCAAGACTAGAGGCAAGCAATTATAGACCTCTTAGTCTAACATCACATATTATGAAAGTGTATGAGAGGGTAATAAAAAAGAAAATAATGGATCATTTGGTTAAAAATAATCTGTTTAATATAGGTCAACATGGTTTTGTGCCTGGAAAAAGTACACAAACCCAACTGATAGCACACTATGAAAACATATACAAAAATATGATAAGTGAAAAAGACACAGATGTGATCTATCTAGATTTTGCAAAAGCCTTTGACAAGGTAGACCACAATACATTAGAGAAAAAAATGAGAAAGCATAATATTGTGGGAAAGATAGGAAAATGGTTAAAAGAATTCCTGCAAAACAGAAAACAGATAGTGGTTGAAGCTCAGGTAATATATATATATATATATATATATATATATATATATATATATATATATATATATATATATATATATATATATATACATATATATATATATATATATATATATATATATATATATATATATATATATATATATATATATATATATATATAAATATACATACATATATATATATATATATATATATATATATATATATATATATATATATATATATGTGTGTGTGTGTGTGTGTGTGTGTGTGTGTGTGTGTGTTTGTATATGTGTGGGTGTCTGTGTGGTTTGATATATCATCGTTTTTTATTCATATCATGCGTCAACTCTCATTAAAAGGAGATTCTGAAATTATTATTATTATTAGTACTAGTTAAAGTAAAACCGTAGCTGAAAAAGTGAGATACTATAAGCGTAAAAGGTCCAACAAGTAAAAATAACCCAAAAGAAGAAATGATATAAATAAAATAAATTCACTACAAAAGGAGTAATGAGCAATTAATATAAAAAATTTTAAGAACCGTATCAACATTAAAAAGACCATTTTTACATAAACTATAAAGAGAGACTTACGCCATCCTGTTCAATACTGATTATACTTTAGATCTTTATAATATGTTTTTTTAATGATCTTTAATCAACATTACATACTTTGCAAAAGTATGTAGCATGGTCTTTCACTGTTTTGGATTTGAGTTTTCTTGTTTGAGGGTACACTCGAGCACACTATTCTATGTAATTTCTCTTTCTCTCTTTTTGTTAACATTCTTATAGTCTATAGGAGATATTTATTTTAATTTTGTTACCTTTGAAATATTTTGTTTTCCTTTTTTCCTTTATCACTGGGGCTATTTTCCCTGTTGGAGCCCCTATGCTTATAGCATCCTGCTTTTCCAACTAGGGTTGTAGCTTAGCAAGTAATGATAATACTAATAATAATAATAATAATAATAATAATAATAATAATAATAATAATAATGATGAAGAGAGACTTATGTCAGCCTGATTAATACTGAGTATAGATCTTCAGAATCTATTTTTTAATGATAATATAATCGACCTTTCATGATTTGAAAAAAAAAAAGGGAAGTTAAAATGGAAAATACTGAAAACTAGATTCACTCTATACTAGTATTTCTGAAATTCCTTAAATTTCATTTGGCCAATTCCAGTTGCTTACTAATCACGGAATGGAATGTGCATTTTATGGGAACACAGAGGGTGGGATGTTGATGGTCACATTAACATGCTCTCTCTCTCTCTCTCTCTCTCTCTCTCTCTCTCTCTCTCTCTCTCTCTCTCTCTCTCTCTCTCTCTCTCTCTCTCTCTCTGTGTTTTTATAATGGTTATGACTATCATAATCATTATTGTTATTAATGATAATGCTAATAATAACAAGGTTTCCTATGCTTATTCTATTTTCTGTTGTTAAAATTAAGTAACTATTTAATTTTTTTTTTTATAGAATGAGGTCTTTCTAAGCAGGATAGCATTGAATGATAGAATACCATTATTAATATTATTAATATTATTATTATTTTTATTATTATTATTATTTTATTATTATTATTATTATTATTATTTTTATTATTATTATTATTATTATTATTATTATTATTATTACTAGTGAGGTTCCTCTTAGATATCTTACATAAATAAGAAAATGTAGGAATGTAAGAAATTGTAGGACGTCCAGCATTACAATCCACGACATTTTCTTCTACTTTTTATATCATTAAGCTTTCGGGTATCATTCTTTAACTCATCATCAGCTGTAAAAATTATTTTCTTTACACTAACAAATACTTATAATAATTATGTACATTGCGAACAGAGGAAAGCAGTTTTACAACATCGACAGTGTAAATAAAAAGTACTTGAAAAACTAAGTGAAGATCTAATAACAGTATTTATATTGCTCTCATACCTAAAATATACATAAATATTATAAGATAAATAAAACATAATAGGGTAAATTTCATAAATAAAATTAAAAGGAAAAACTAAAATTATGTTACAAGCACTTAAAAAACAATATCAATGTAAAGCTTGAAGTTCCATTATTCAAAGTTGGTTTCAAGGCCTTAATCAGTAGCCTTTCTGCGATTCAGAATTATTTTCCATTTTCCAATGGAAAACTCTTCTAGATTTACCTGTTTGTTACAGGTGTTTTCTGAGTGCTCCCCCACGGATGACTGGAGGGGCCAGGCAAGAACCTTATTTTTTCTGTAACTTCTACCCGCATATTCCGATGCTCTGACAGCGAAGGCCCTATTATCATTATTATTACTATTACTACTTGCTAAGCTACAATCCTAGTGGGAAAAACGGATGCTATAAGCTTAGGGGCTCATACAGGGAAAATAGCTCAGTGAGGAAAGGAAACAAAGAAAAATACAATATTTAAGAAGAGCAACAATATTGAAATAAATAGCTCCTATATAAACTATAAAAACTTTAACAAACCAAGAGGAAGAGAAATAAGATAGAATAGTGCACCCAAGTGTACCCTCAAGCAAGAGAACTCTAACTCAAAAGACAGTGGAAGACCATGGTACAGAGGCTATGGCACTACCCAAGATTAGAGAACAACGGTTTGATTTTGGAGTGTTCTTCTACTAGAAGAACTGCTTACCATAGCTAAACAGTCTCTTCTACCCTTACAAAGAGAAAAGTTGCCACTGAACAATTACATTAAAGTAAGAAGAACTGTTTGGTAATCTCAGTGGTGTCCTTTATATGAGGACAGCGGGGAATGTGTAAAGAATAGGCCAGACTATTCGCTGTGTGTGTGTAAGTGTGTGTTGGCAAAGGAAAAATTAACTGTAATCAGAGAGAAGGATCCATTATAGTACTGTCTGGCCAATCAAAAGACCCCATAACTCTAGTGGTAGTATCTCAACAGGTGGCTAGTGCCATGGCCAACCTACTACCTATTGCTAGATCCCTAATAGCAGTTAACACAAACTGCACATTTAAAATTGTAAACTATGGAAGGACGGCAGTTAGAGGGGGTGGGGGTTTGTCTTTGTCTTGGAAAATGTATTTCATTTCAAAGTTTTTATAGCAAATCATTCTTACGGCAATCTGAGTGAAATGTTGTACTACTATTTTCATTAACTCCTTATTCATCTCTTTGCATAAATGATCTCCTTGATGAGGCAGTTTTAGATGTAGGTTCTGTTTTTCTTCAGTACGTGTAATAGGCTTTTGTTTAATGTTGTTTAGGAATTTCTTTAAATGACAATTAAATACTAAATCATTATTGTCATTGTTTTTGTTGTTACTATTATATTACAAATAAAATGGTGTTAGTGGTATTAGCAGTAAAAGAGATTGGATGGAGAGACAGAGGAACCTAGTGACATGAGAGGAAATATATTTTCTGATTTTACTTCCTTGGATAAATAAAATCTTAATTTCCAGCATTCGAAGAATAAAGATATTCGTTAATGTTACTTTTGTCATTCCAACTAAATATTACTGTGGATATTATTTCCCGAAGGTCAAATCACCTAAGGTCTCACCTGTCCGTTTCCCAATTAGTCGACTGAGCTGACCTGACATCAGGTGGGATTGTGGAATAAATTGGCATTAGAAAGCATCAAGACAAGGATTTTACTTGTTACTTGCTTACTTTTCATTTCTTACTTGTTTTAATTGGTTGCTTTCGTAAGGGATTTTGTATTTGTTGGTATTCAAAAGGAAAGAACATGAATGTTATATAAATGACGTAAAAGAACTTGAATTATAAATAATTTCTCTGTTCTGTAAAGATGTAGTGAACACTTTTAACAACCTTTCAAATTCTAGGTTGATGAAGGTGATAGATCGTAATGGCACAAGTTAAATCCAACACACACACACATCACACACAAACACACAAGCCCACGCTTTAACTATTTAAAAAACCTGAACCATAAATATCATAATAAAAAAGATGATAATAATGAAACCAATCAATCGTTTCTTTTTGCTTATCAAAGTCTCTGGAAGTCAAAGTGAACGAAATAAACGTTTATTATTTACGACGAACATCAAAGATTTGCCACAATGGGAAAGTCTCAAGAACTTCAGATTATTCTGCACTGTAGTTAGAACATTTCTCTCTCTCTCTCTCTCTCTCTCTCTCTCTCTCTCTCTCTCTCTCTCTCTCTCTCTCTCTCTCTCTCTCTCTCTCTCTCTCTCTCTCTCTCTCTCTCTCTCCATATATATATATATATATATATATATATATATATATATATATATATATATATATATATATATATATATATATATATATATATATATATATATATATATATATTCAAATTGTAGCTATGTGTCTTGGCTTGGCTAAAAGTGGTCGCATGAAGCAGGAACATGGTCTATTGCCAGTGTGTATATGCCAGTCCCAGCATATGCTTAGTATATAGGATGGGAAGGCCTACGGTCATTAGTGAAGTGGAACAAAAGTTCAAATAATTTCTGATACAATTAACGGAAATACACCACTTTATATAAAAACAGAGAGAGAGAGAGAGAGAGAGAGAGAGAGAGAGAGAGAGAGAGAGAGAGAGAGAGAGAGAGAGAGAGAGCTAGTGATTTATGTCACAAGTCGGGGATCCGTTTAAAAACTTATAGTCCTTTTTTCGCTGTGTTCGGTATAGTCAGGTTAAATTTCAAATCAGGTTAAATTTCAAGAGCTCCTTAATTTTCAGACTATAAAATACCAAACAAAATTTTTTCCCAACAAAACAAAGATGGTACCACAACTATGTTATCAACTATGTTATCTTTGTCAAATGACAGAAAGAGGAGATAACAGAGTTGGGAAGGAAAACAAGTTTGACTTATCTTTTAGTAGTTTGAGTGCTGGGGCACATTAAAGCTTTTCCTGTTTTACAAAATTACTCTTCGAATGAGACTTAATGAAGAATATCATACAATTTTGTTATGAATAAATAAATAAATAAATAAATAAATATATATATGTATATATATATATATATATATATATATATATATATATATATATATATATATATATATATATATATATATATATATATATATGTATAAATTGAAAAGGTGAAAAAGAATTAGCAGAACTATCCAAAACAATAAACAAACTAAAAACCTAAGATATTCGTAAATACAATATGACCAAAATTGAGAAAACACGAAAGAAACGGAGAAGCATCAAATGGAGGGAAAGAAGACCTGGAACAGGACGCCAACAGATGTTTGCTTTAAAGCAGTGATTCCAAAACTTTTTTGTGCCCCCCCCCCCCCCACCCAGTTCAACCATCCCGATTTCCCCATTCACGTGTATGAGGGAAAGAGTAGTTAAAACACACTTGAGACTATTTACTAATTTATTTTTCAAATGTACAAATATACTGATAAACATAAAATTAGAGTAATTTGGATAGGGAGCAGTTAGTAATAACTAAGCATATTCATAGAGTCGATTAATAAATAAAATTGCCTCACGTAGCCTACTATGAGGAGATTTCTTATTAGTTAGTAGGAAGTGTAATTATTTCCACCCTTTGGAAGCTTCAAATTTCCCCCCAGGCGGAAATTTACCCCAGTTTGGGAACCAATTCTCTTAAAGGTAGAAAATAGGAAAAAAATTATCCATAATAGAGAAGAAGTAACAAAAATTGCAGAGGATTTCTATACAGTCCTATACTATGGTGATACTAGAAATAACTTTGGCAATAGAAATAATGAAACATCTCATCAGATACCAAACGTAACAGTAGGAGAAGTAAAGAAAGCATCAAAAGACATGAAAATAGACAAAGCAGCTGGAGTATAAGGCCTAACAATTGATTTAATAATCGATAAAGGAGATTTCATAATAGACGGGCATCTAAGGGGGGTTTCCGTGCACCGCTACCCAGGACTAAATAAAATATGGTTTTCTAGCTTCCTTTAGACATCCTGAATCACATTTCAGATGTTAAAAGGAACGAAACTAAAGCCAAGTTGTAGATATTAAGCTTTATATCAAAGATCGTCACGAAAGCTAAAAATGTGAGAAAAAAATAGGGTGTTGATAGGGAAATTTTTGAAAAAAATAAATCTTTGACTATAGCATATATTTTATCAGAATTTATACATTTAGGCTAATTTAAATATTATACAACTATTATATTGTTCTAGTTCACTTTTGCATACTTGTATTAGCTGTAAGTTTAAATAATTTTAGATATGAGATAAGGCTTTTTTACTTTGAATATGTAATCACGTAGTTTTCCTTTTCTAGTTGATGGTGAATGGTTTTTTTTTTTTCTTTTAAAGAATTATTTAAGTAATTAGAATAATTAAATATCCAAAACAAAAACCACATGTCATTCTTACGCCAAAAATAAAACATTGGACCATTTACTGCCTCTTAGATAATGCTAGGGAAAGGTTGGTCCAATTACAAGACATTTGACATCATCGTGACCCTCAAGGGCAAGCAAAAAGACCTGAGGTGGGGTTTCCTTCTGCAACGCAAAGAATGCCCTATCAACCACTGCTGCTCTCACTTTTCTTGTGCCATTAGCAACTCTCCTTCTCTCTACCAATGCCAGCTACGTCGCTATTGGTGGATTACTCAAGCAGCTGGTCAACGCCTCGCCCAGCCCATCGGCCTTCTTCAATAGAAAACTGTCCAAGGTGAAATCCGGCTACTCTACCTATGACTGCGAATTGCTGGTGGTGCACTTGGCTGTCCATTACTTTCGTCACTTCCTGGAAGGTAGGCCCTTTGTCATTCGCACGGACCACATGCCTCTGGTGCATAATATCATTCGACAGTCCAATGCCAGCTCCGCCCGTCAATGTCGACATCTCTCTGCCGTGGCTGAATACAGTTACACCCTTCAACACGTCCCCGTTGCCGATGCCCTTTCAAGAATCACCTTGGTCGCCATTCACCTGAGATTTGATTACAACCCCTTAGCAGAAGCCTAACGAGAGGATCCAGAGTACCAAGCATGTAAGTCATCCTGCATATTCCTCCATTGGGAAGATTTCCCCAACGCCACCCTCCTCTGTGACGTCAGTACTGGTAGACCTAGACCGTGGATACCTGCTCCCATGCTCGTTTTACAGGCTGCCAACGCAAGAGCCTTGTCCTGCATAAGGCAAGGCAATCTACACACACACACACACACACACACACATACACACACATGCACGTCGTTGTAGTTGGGCCCTACCCACATCACAAGAAGATCGTTACCTGTTTACCATCATCGACTGCTCCACTCGTTTGCCTAAAACCATTCCCATGAAAACTGTAACGCCTAACTCATTTACATCTGCCTTACTCTCAGGATGGATGGGGAGATTTGGTATCCATGAGCATAATACTTCTGACAGCAGTATCACTTTCACCTGTCAATTGTGGACATCATTAGCGAATATCCTGTGAATCACCCTACATCAGATAACCGCCTACAAACCCCCAGTTATGCAACACCGATCAACGGATCTGCATTTTTCTATGCACGTTTTCCTGCGCAACGATAATAGCAAGCTACTTCTCACACCCCCTCACACGGGCCCTTTTCTCGTTATCCGTCGTATGCCAAAAGCTTTCAGCATCAACATCCGAAGTAAAGACTTGGTCTCCATTGACTGCCTAAAACCTGCATGTTTCTGCCAAATGGCCTGGCTACAGTACGTTCCGCTAGAGCAGGGCACTCTATTTTTTATGCAAGTCATTTTCAGTGGGGGGGGGGAGTTATGTACCGCATATTTTTCATACATGCTCATACACTGTAACAATTTGGGCTTTTTATCTTATCACTCGCTCTTCCATGCACTGTTATAGACCAACTTGTGATTTCATGCTAGTTCATGGTTTTCTATGTTTGAGTTTTTGCAACGTTCTTGCTCGCACATCACTGTATATAAACTCAATGATTGTTTAATAAAGTTTAGTTGCATTCACCTAGTCTCTCTGTTATCACCTAACTGGCGCATCCACACAATAATTACTCTTCACATAAGTGTTTCAAATATATGATGGAGCTGAACAATTATTATCACCGTAAATAATATGGTATTTATAAATAATCACCACCTATTATTATCATTATTATTGATATTATGATTATTACTGTTATCATTACCATTGTCATCATCATCATTATTATTATTATTATTATTATTATTATTATTAACATTATTATTATTATTATTATTATTATTATTATTAGAAAACCTTCAAATGCAATAATCAAGAATTAATATCACAAACACTTCATGTTTGAACGTTGAAACAACACAAAGAAGAGAACAAAGCAAACTTTAAAAAAACTAAATATTAATCTTTTGTTGGTCAGACCTAGATGTGAATAAAATGGGCACCATGTTTGAGCATTCAAAGTTCCATCCATCCATATACCAAAGGCACTTCCCCCAACTTTGGGGGGTAGCCGACAACAACAAGAAACAAAACAAAAAAGAGGACCTCTACTCTCTACGTTCCTCCAGCCTAACCAGGGACTCAGCCGAGTTCAGCTGGTACTGCTAGGGTGCCACAGCCCAACCTCCCACATTTCCACCACAGATGAAGCTTCATACTGCTGAGTCCCCTACTGCTGCTACCTCCGCGGTCATCTAAGGCACCGGAGGAAGCAGCAGGGCCTACCGGAACTGCGGCACAATCGCTCGCCATTCATTCCTATTTCTCGCACGCTCTTTTGCCTCTCTCACATCTATCCTCCTATCACCCAGAGCTTTCTTCACACCATCCATCCACCCAAACCTTGGCCTTCCTCTTGTACTTCTCCCATCAACTCTTGCATTCATCACCTTCCTTAGCAGACAGCCATTTTCCATTCTCTCAACATGGCCAAACCACCTCAACACATTCATATCCACTCTAGACGCTATCTCATTTCTTACACCCGTTCTCACCCTCACCACTTCGTTCCTAACCCTATCTACTCGAGATACACCAGCCATACTCCTCAGACACTTCATCTCAAACACATTCAATTTCTGTCTCTCCATCACTTTCATTCCCCACAACTCCGATCCATACATCACAGTTGGTACAATCACTTTCTAATATAGAACTCTATTTACATTCATGCCCAACATTCTATTTTTTACTACTCCCTTAACTGCCCCCAACACTTTGCAACCTTCATTCACTCTCTGACGTACATTTGCTTCCACTCCACCATTTGCTGCAACAACAGACCCCAAGTACTTAAACTGATCCAGCTCCTCAAGTAACTCTCCATTCAACATGACATTCAACCTTGCACCACCTTCCCTTCTCGTACATCTCATAACCTTACTCTTACCCACATTAACTCTCAACTTCCTTCTCTCACACACCCTTCCAAATTCTGTCACTAGTCGGTCAAGCTTCTCTTCTGTGTCTGCTACCAGTACAGTATCATCCGCAAACAACAACTGATTTACCTCCCATTCATGATCATTCTCGCCTACCAGATTTAATCCTCGTCCAAGCACTCGAGCATTCACCTTTCTCACCACTCCATCAACATACAAGTTAAACAACCACGGCGACATCACACATCCCTGTCTCAGCCCCACTCTCACCGGAAACCAATCGCTCACTTCATTTCCTATTCTAACACATGCTTTACTACCTTTGTAGAAACTTTTCAATGCTTGCAACAACCTTCCACCAACTCCATATAACCTCATCACATTCCACATTGCTTCCCTATCAACTCTATCATATGCTTTCTCCAGATCCATAAACGCAACATACACCTCCTTACCTTTTGCTAAATATTTCTCGCATATCTGCCTAACTGTAAAAATCTGATTCATACAACCCCTACCTCTTCTAAAACCACCCTGTACTTCCAAGATTGCATTCTCTGTTTTATCCTTAATCCTATTAATCAGTACTCTACCATACACTTTTCCAACTACACTCAACAAACTAATACCTCTTGAATTACAACACTCATGCACATCTCCCTTACCCTTATATAGTGGTACAATACATGCACAGACCCAATCTACTGGTACCAATGACAACACAAAACACACATTAAACAATCTCACCAACCATTCAAGTACAGTCACACCCCCTTCCTTCAACATCTCAGCTTTCACACCATCCATACCAGATGCTTTTCCTACTCTCGTTTCATCTAGTGCTCTCCTCACCTCCTCTATTGTAATCTCTCTCTCATTCTCATCTCCCATCACTGGCACCTCAACACCTGGAACAGCAATTATATCTGCCTCCCTATCATCCTCAACATTCAGCAAACTTTCAAAATATTCCGCCCACCTTTTCCTTGCCTCCTCTCCTTTTAACAACCTTCCATTTCCATCTTTCACTGTCTCTTCAATTCTTGCGCCGGCCTTCCTTACTCTCTTCACTTCTTTCCAAAACTTCTTCTTATTCTCTTCATATGACTGACCCAGACCCTGACCCCACCTCAGGTCAGCTGCCCTCTTTGCCTCACGTACCTTGCGCTTTACTTCCACCTTTTGTTCTCTATATTTTTCATACTTCTCTATACTATTACTCTGCAGCCATTCTTCAAAAGCCCTCTTTTTCTCTTCCACTTTTACCTTCACTCCTTCATTCCACCATTCACTGCCCTTCCTCATGCTGCCTCCAACAACCTTCTTGCCACATACATCACTAGCAATCCCAACAAAATT
>NC_090741.1:98992208-98997208 GCF_036898095.1 Palaemon carinicauda | reverse complement strand
CCTCCAAAAAATGATCAGACATACCGTTAGCCATACCCCTAAACACGTGCACGTCTTTCAATCTTCCAAACATTCTTTTAGTTATCATCACATAATCCATTAATGCCCTTTCTACTACTCTTCCATTTGCCACTCTTACCCATGTATACTTATTTTTATCTTTCTTTTTAAAAAAGCTAGCACTTATTACCATCTCTTGTTCAACACACATATCTACCAGTCTCTCACCACTCTCATTTTCACCTGGTACGCCATACTTCCCAATGACACCTTCTACCTCTCCAGCGCCCACTCTAGCATTTAAGTCACCCATAACAACTACATAATTCCTTCTACCCAGTCCTTCTACACACCTAGTTAAGTTATAAAATACTTATCACGGGAAAATTCACATTATTTCTAGATTTGCTCGGAATTTTTGTAGGATTTCCAACACACACACATCTCGAATCTCCCTAAATTGGGATTGAAGGGAGGGGAAGAGCTTCCTGGATGGAGAAGGGGAAGGGGGAAGAGGAAGAGCTTCTGGAGTGAAAATGGGGAGGGGGACCGGGGGGGGGGGGGGTGGAGAGAGGAAGCAACTTTCCCATATAATAACAAAGCCAGATCAGAAATAATGTCTTGTCATCGAAGCTTCACTAGAGTGGAATGGGCCTCTTTCCCTCGTGAGTCTACAAAGAAAATCCTAGATAGGAAAGTTCTTTTTTATCTCTGCAGAGAACAATATCCTGTTCAGGGATTTTGAAAATGACTGACAATAACAGAAATGGAAGAAATTCGGTTTATCTTTTGACAAGAATTTTAAAATTTTCTAGTTCACCATTATGTATTCATCCACAAATATATGTTTGAATTATCATCTTATTGATCTTACACTTTTTGTTTACGTGATTAATGGAATTTTCTTTGATATGATAACTGCAAACAATTTGTACTGAACAACAAACTAAATTTTATGTGAAGAAATTTAAAAGAAAATTTATTGATGAACCTCGAGAAGTCAGTGAAAGAGAAAGAGTTCAACTACACAAATGAGTACAATGATTTAGGTATATTTCAAAATATGAATATTTTTCTTCATTTGCCTAATTAGCAAATAGGGTACCTGGTAGTTGGGTACTTGATGTGAGTGGCCACCAAGATGTACCAGGGCAGAGGTTTTTTTCTCATTTCATAAGGAATAAATAAACAAGAAATACATGCCCATTATATACATATACATATATATATATATATATATATATATATATATATATATATATATATATATATATATATATATATATATATATATATATACATATATATATATATATATATATATATATATATATATATATATATATATATATATATATATATATATATATATATATTATCATTATCATCATCAGCCGTTGATAGTCCGCTGCAGGACAAAGACCTCAGAAATGTCCTTCCAGTGCAGCCTGTTTATGGCCATTATGTTACAATCTACATACGCACAATATATATATATATATATATATATATATATATATATATATATATATATATATATATATATATTTATATATATATATATATATATATATATATATATATATATATATATATATATTTAATTTTCAAGAAAGTAACATGAACCTTAATAATGGCAGTAAGAGAAAGCAATTTAAAATATTCGAAATGCAACAAGTCTGTACCACAGTTTACCTCAAGATTTCCTTGTAATATTCTGCAAGTCGGTGAATAATCGGTATTACTATATAAGAGTCTTCAAAATACTATAAGACTCTATAAGACTCTCCAATGCCACGTAAGAGATTCCACAAGACTTTCATCAAAAGAAACGTCATTCATCATCCGACTGTTTCGCTTTGTATTTGAAATTGTACGTTATCTAATTCACAATCTTCTCTATAAAGGTTTTTCCATTTAAAGCTATTCATATACTTATATCTCTCTCTCTCTCTCTCTCTCTCTCTCTCTCTTTCTGTATATATATATATATATATATATATATATATATATATATGTATATATATATATATATATATATATATATATATATGTGTGTGTATATATATATATATATATATATATATATATATATATATATATAAATATATTTATATTTATATATATATGTGTATATATAATATATATATATATATGTGTGTATATATATAGAAATATATATATATATATATATATATATATATATATATATATATATATATATATATGTGTGTGTGTGTGTGTGTGTGTGTATATATATATATATGTGTGTGTATATATATATATATATATATATATATATATATATATATATATATATATATATATATATATATATATATACCAAGGAACTTCCCCCAATTTTGGGGGGTAGCCGACATCAACAAATGAAACAAAACAAAAATGGTCATCTACTCTGTATGTTCCTCCCAGCCTGACAAGGGACTCAACCGAGTTCAGCTGGTACTGCTAGGTGCCAGAGCCCACCCTCCCCCGTTATCCACCACAGATGAAGCTTCATAATGCTGAATCCCCTACTGCTGCTACCTCCGCTGTCATCTAAGGCACCAGAGGAAGCAGCAGGGCCTACGGGAACTGCGTCACAATCGCTTGCCATTCATTCCTATTTCTAGCACTCTCTCTTGCTTCTCTCACACCTATCCTCCTATTACCCAGAGCTTCCTTCACTCCATCCATCCACCCAAACCTTGCCCTTCCTCTTGTACTTCTCCCATCAACTCTTAAATTCATCACCTTCATTCGCAGGCAGCCATTTTCCATTCTCTCAACACGGCCTAACCACCTCAACACATTTATATCCACTCTAGCTGCTAACTCAATTCTTACACCCATTCTCACCCTCACCACTTCGTTCCTAACCCTATCTACTCGAGATACACCAGCCATACTCCTCAGACACTTCATCTCAAACACATTCAATTTCTGTCTCTCCATCACTTTCATTCCCCACAACTCCGATCCATACATCACAGTTGGTACAATCACTTTCTCATTTAGAACTCTCTTTACATTCATACCCAACCCTCTATTGTTTACTACTCCCTTAACTGCCCCCAACACTTTGCAACCTTCATTCAGTCTCTGATGTACATCTGCTTCAACTCCACCAAATGCTGCAACAACAGACCCCAAGTACTTAAACTGATCCACCTCCTCAAGTAACTCTCCATTCAACATGACATTCAACCTTGCACCACCTTCCCTTCTCGTACATCTCATAACCTTACTCTTACCCACATTAACTCTCAACTTCCTTCTCTCACACACCCTTCCAATCGGTCAAGCTTTTCTTCTGTGTCTGCAACCAGTATAGTATCTTCCTCAAACAACAACTGATTTACCTCCCATTCATGGTCATTCTCGTCTACCAATTTTAATCCTCGTCCAAGCACTCGAGCATTCACCTCTCTCACCACTCCATTAACATACAAGTTAAACAACCACGGCGACATCACACATCCCTGTCTCGACCCCACTTTCACCGGAAACCAATCACTCACTTCATTTCCTATTCTAACACATGCTTTACTACCTTTGTAGAAACTTTTCAATGCTTGCAACAACCTTCCACCAACTCCATATAACCTCATCACATTCCACATTGCTTCCCTTTCAACTCTATCATACGCTTTCTCCAGATCCAGAAACAGAAACACAACATACACTTCCTTACCTTTTGCTAAATACTTCTCGCATATTTGCCTAACTGTAAAAATCTGATTCATACAACCCCTACCTCTTCTAAAACCACCCTGTACTTCTAAGATTGTATTCTCTGTTTTATCCTTAATCCTATTAATCATTACTCTATAATACACTTTTCCAACTACACTAAAAAAACTAATACCTCTTGAATTACAACACTCATGCACATCTCCCTTACCCTTATATAGTGGTACAATACATGCACAAACACAATCTACTGGTACCATTGACAACACAAAACACATATTAAACAATCTCACCAACCATTCACGTACGGTCACACCCCCTTTTTTCAACATCTCAGCTCTCACACCATCCATACCAGATTCTTTTCCTACTCTCGTTTCATCTAGTGCTCTCCTCACTTCCTCTATTGTAATCTCTCTCTCATTCTCATCTCCCATCAGCGGCACCTCAACACCTGCAACAGCAGTTATATCTGCCTCCCTATTATCCTCAACATTCAGTAAAATTTCAAAATATTCTGCCCGCCTTTTTCTTGCCTCCTCTCCTTTTAACAACCTTCCATTTCCATCTTTCACTGTCTCTTCGATTCTTGCGCCAGCCTTCCTTACTCTCTTCACTTCTTTCCAAAACTTCTTCTTATTCTCTTCATATGACTAACCCAATCCCTGACCCCACCTCAGGTCAGCGGCCCTCTTTGCCTTACGTACCTTGCGCTACACTTCCACATTTTTCTCTCTATATTTTCATACTTCTTTATACTATTACTCTGCAGCCATTCTTCAAAAGCTCTCTTTTTCTCTTCCACCTTTACCTTCACTCCTTCGTTCCACCATTCACTGCCCTTCCTCATGCTTCTTCCAACTACCTTCTTGACACACACACATCACTTGCAATCCCAACAAAATTTTCTTTTACTAACTTCCACTCCTCCTCTAAATTACCAGTTCCTCGTACTCTCACTTCGTCATATGCCATTTTCAACCTTTACTGATATTTACTTTTTACCCCAGTTTTATTAGCTCTTCAACCGTCACTAGCCCCCTTTTACATCCATTCTATATAAATATAAATATATATATATATATATATATATATATATATATATATATATATATATATATATATATATATGTATATACATATATATATATATATATATATATATATATATATATATTTACGTATATATATATATATATATATATATATATATATATATATATATATACATATATATATATATATATATATATATATATATATATATATATATATATATATATATATGTAATATTAACAAGAAGGAA
>NC_090741.1:98984708-98987208 GCF_036898095.1 Palaemon carinicauda | reverse complement strand
AAGATAAAACTCACTCAGGGTTTTTCGATAAAATTCCAAACACTTGGAAATATAAAACTTTCATAATCTCTCACAACATGACGCAATACGTCATAAAACCATAAGAAAATTACGTAAGCCCTCGTTCATTACTCATATGGTTCATACAGCACACTTAGAGTACATATGACTTCGGAACAAAATACGTGAAATAAAAGGTTAATTCTTTGAAATAACATAAATTTACGTATACTGAATAAACTGAAAAATTCAATTAAATAAACGAGAGAGAGAGAGAGAGAGAGAGAGAGAGAGAGAGAGAGAGAGAGAGAGAGAGAGAGAGAGAGAGAGAGAGAGAGAGAGAGAGATGATGGGTGTTTCGTTTTCATTATATATTGCATCATTCATTATTCTATCTTACATAACCAGTCGCGGTGAAAAATGATTGCTGATACCGACTTAGAAAAAGAAGAAGAAGAAGAAGGAGAGAGAGAGAGAGAGAGAGAGAGAGAGAGAGAGAGAGAGAGAGAGAGAGAGAGAGAGAGAGAGAGAGAGAGAGAGAGAGTTTCTCAAGATCTCATAACTACAGCTGAAACTGCACATTTGATTAAGACCTTAAAATCAAGTTATATTGCTTGACTTTTAAATCTTAATTGGCATAATGATATTCTAAGATTTGATTTGGTTATGCGTATATATATATATATATATATATATATATATATATATATATATATATATATATATATATATATATATATATATATATATATATATATATATATGTATCGCCCTGAGTACATAGCTAAACGTACAGGGACGGCTCGTGGCTAAAATTAGTGTAGGTGCTATATATATACAGTATATATATACACAGACATATATATATATATATATATATATATATATATATATATATATACATATATATATATATATATATATATATATATATATATATATATATATATATATATATATATATATATATATATATATATATATGTATATATATATATATATATATATATATATATATATATATATATTTATATATATATATATATATATATATATATATATATATATATTTATGTATATATATATATATATATATATATATATATATATATATATATATATATATATATGTATATATATATATATATATATATATATATATATATATATATATATATATATATATGTATGTATGTATGTATGAATATATTGCAATGCTGAACAGCGTTGCCAAACATTACCTATGATAACTCGGTCCCTCCCAGTTCTTGGGGTAGTGGGAGAAGTGAATAGTCATACCTTGGTGTAATTGATTTTGAGAAAATCAATAAACTCTTAATAAACCCTCCTTGATTAAGAAAATAAAAACTAAGAGAAACTTCAAATAAATAAATATATGCGACGGAAATAAAAGAGGACTGAAGAGTGCTCTGAGGAAAATTATTATTTGAATGAAATAGATCTCCCTCATCAATATCTTACCGTCATAAGGCACGAAAAGACTTGTATTATTACACGTGTCCATCGCTTTTTATAACAGTACGTATTATCTTCAGAGCCAGAGAGAAAGAAAGAGTAAAAAGCATCCGAAGATCTCAACATCCCACTCGACAATCTCAGCTGCCTGAAGACACTTTTACCCTGGAAAGGTATGATGGGTCGCACACGACCCCTACAGCATTTCCAAAACCTGTTTTTTCCCCATAAATCATCAGTTGTCTCGAATATGGAAGTGATCGACCTGCAAAGGGTGACTAGTCTACATGCCATTGTCTGCTTTAGGACTGATTTTCGTCTAACTTCCCTCCTTCCCCGTTTTTTTACCCCCCCTGGGGTCGACCTCGACCCTGACATACCTTTATAGGGGTAAGTGATCAAACAGCAAAGTTATCACATAATTTTAAATTGTCAAACAGTGTTGATACTTGTTTGGTTCTTTATAGTTGGAAAGTGTGGGTGGATGGTGTGTCTACCACTTGCATGACATTGGTTTTGGCTTAGATGCCATATATTGCCATGAGGTCCATTTTCCCTCAAATGCTAATTTCTGAATTTTTTTTTAATAATGGCCAGCAGGCAGTATTCCCTCGGCATGGATGTCATCAACACACTTCTAATGGAGTTAAAAAGAGATGTTGATGATAATATGGAGTTTGGAACCCCATTCTTCATTTCAAGTGGTAGATTGGGCTGTAAGAGTTGTTGCGGTCTGCGGCCATTTTGTTGACATACCCGAAAGGTAAGTTGACATATCTCTATATATTCTTGTTCTGTATAGAATTCGTGATATTTTGGTATATTTTAATGCATAAATATCATATTTTATAGGAGATACAATGATTTTCATAAGAAATTTACATTGTGAAACTAGGCCGTCAAAAAATGACCTTTAGATTTCGCCCCTGATATAACAGTATATTATATCTTAGTGCACATTTTATTATGTATTTCTGTTCTAGGATAATATGAGTTTATTCTATAAAAAAATTAGCCTCTTCCT
>NC_090741.1:98972208-98974708 GCF_036898095.1 Palaemon carinicauda | reverse complement strand
GGGACTCGCTGGGAGGGGATCCGTCACAGTCATGCTGCTACTATGTTCACTTTAGTCGAAGTTACAGTTGGCCGACTGAGCTACTAGTGTTGCGTGCTGATTGGACAACGCACACACACACACACACACACACACTCCCAGAGTGACCAGACAGCATTTCAGCCTGGGGGCTCTTAGACTCAAGATCATAGCTCCTAAAAAGGACAAAGCACTGCCTGAGTGAGGCTCAGCAACAGGCAAGCTGTTCTGTTGCTGCTCATATCCTAGGTTAGGTGAGTTGTCCTCGTCGATGTTGGTAAGACATTGGGTGGTGTTCCTATGGCAGGATGGGAGGAGGAACATCTCTTGAGTCGTGTAAGACATGCAGTACTCATGAAAGAAGAAAGGTCAGAGCAATTAAGAAGCTCAATTACAAGATAAATAAAATTGAGGCTTCAATAATCTTCAACGAAACCTGGTTAAAAGAGGATCTACTTCCAAGATATTATTATTATTATTATTATTATTATTATTAGCAGCTAAGCTACTACCCTAGTTGGAAAAGCCGGATGTTATAAGACCAAGGGCTCCAACAGGGAAAATAGCCTAGTGAGGAAAGGAAATAAGTAAATATAGAATAGTGTGCTTGAGTGTACCCTCAAGCAAGAGAACGCTAACCCAAGACATTGTAAAACCATGGTACAGAGGCTATGGCACTACCCACGACTAGAGAACATGCTAACCAGGTACTGACTACTACCTCTCTCCCTACCCGTTGGGCTTGACCGGAAACACACATACACACACACACACACACACACACACATATATATATATATATATATATATATATATATATATATATATATATATATATATATATATATATATATATATATATATATATATATATATAACTAGACACTTGCTTTTTATTATTATTATTATTATTATTATTATTATTATTATTATTATTATTATTATTATTATTATTATTATCATTATTATTATTATTATACATGGTATCCAGATAACTTGAACGAAGAGCAAGGCAATTATCTACAGCAGTGTGTCCAGCATCTTCCAGTAAAGCCTGATAATGCCTAAACTGTAGCAAGTCACTCTGGTCCTAAATTCGATTTGTCTCCGGCAATGTCATTTGCGATATCGCGTTAAACGAAGACTCTCTGCGGGCCCGTCCAAAGCGAAACTTCAGGCGGAGGACATTTGCATAACCACTTTAGGCCAAGTTGGAATGACTGAGGAAGATCTCTATTCTGTCACATCTCCAATTGGACAAATGTTATTTGGACAAGTATTATATTATCTTTTTATAGAGAGATGAGAAGGGGGATGTGTGCAAAAGGTGTTTTTTAGCACTTTCGCCTTTTTTAAAGCAATATTAATTTACAGCAGTTTGGAACACATACTAATGGATACAGACAACAAATTCTGATATGTACAATGCTTTCCTTATTGCTATGTAAATTTCATGACTCTTGGGAAAGAAAGATTATACATAATTTTTTATTGAGAAATTTAGATGAATAATGCCATGTCATATCCAGAAATGTAATTCTATGAGTAAGATTAATTCAATATTGTTGTCACTGAAAATTATAGAAGAAGCCTGTTGTGTGATTACAGACCAAGCGATAGAACCGGCTTAAATCACTGGAAAAACATTGGGACAAAACTGGCGTATCAAAAAATAGTCCAAATACTGGCAAATGTAAGACTCGTGAAATTCAAATGAGAAAACCATCTAAAAGCCAGTCAAAATAAAAAGAAAGACTTAAATTAACATCTGCAATGATAAATCGAGAAGAGGAATAGATGTAGAATTAATGAAAATAAAAACGTTAGGTCAATGTCCCTTTGGAATTCTTAATTTTACAACAATAAAATCACACAGAAGTTTAGTCTTAGTCTATAACTCTTTTTTATATATTCGTAAGGAACATATTATGAGAACGTTGATATTGTAGCTTATTAATATTGAAAGAGAAACGAAGACTATCCTGAGAGAACTTTAATATTAAAAATAGTTATCACTCAAGGGAAACCAGATTGACCTGAATTTTAAAACAAGTTAATGGTAACAGGAAATCTGAAAGAGAATACTAGAATTAAACTTGTTTAAACCCAAACAGGAATTTGAAAGAAAACTAATGAGGAGTTTAAGAAAACATGAAATAGAAAATAATAAAATACAATACTGGTACACCTTGTAATTGCATCGTATCATTTTTATTATTATCATTATTATTACAATTATCATTATTAAGAATTCTATTATTCAAATCTTTGTATTGCACTTGAAGATATAAGGACGAAGCTAATATTATCCTTTGTCTATCAAGCTTCTACAAACTAGAGAGAGAGAGAGAGAGAGAGAGAGAGAGAGAGAGAGAGAGAGAGAGAGAGAGAGAGAGAGAGAGTGTAAAGATGACATTTCAAGAGAAAATGGCAGAGTTCCACAACAGTAATTTTCATAATAGAAATTATTACAATATATTTT
>NC_090741.1:98962208-98964708 GCF_036898095.1 Palaemon carinicauda | reverse complement strand
CGGATAATGGCTGAAAATATCTCATATGTCACAATAGAGATTATTATAGGAAGGATTTCGTATTTGAGAGGGAGAAAATACGAATGTTCGTACGGAATCTTACGCACGAACAAACAGATGCGTACGTATGTGTATAATACTGTTAAGGTTTATCTGGACCGTGGTATATATATATATATATATATATATATATATATATATATATATATATATATATATATATATATATATATATATATATATATATATATATATATATATATCTTTTACATTCAATATTTTCGTGCTAATAAAGATCAAATTAACAAGAAAGATTATGCACTTCATAAATTCTTTGTTAAGTTAAAGAAACGTTTGGGGACAGTCCAAGGAAGTATAGAAACGGAAATTCCTAAGAGAATTAAGACAGATAAAGATGTCTTAACTTAATGTCTTAACCTATTTCAAGGAAACAAAAATGAAGAACGAGGTCAGGCCTTCATTATTTGGTGGATATTGTGCTTTGTATATCACATTTTACCTATTTGTTTCAGATGTGTTATTTATGTAATAAAATAAAAGAATGATTCCCTTAGTGTGAATTTACTCTTACTGTTAAAGTGGAAATAAAATTGCAATTTAATTCTGTGAAATCATAGTATTAAAATACGTACTTTATTTGTTTCATACTTTTCTAGAGCAGTGTATCTCATGGGTATTATTATTATTATTATTATTATTATTATTATTATTATTATTATTATTATTATTATTATTATTATTATTATTATTATTATTATTATTATTATTATCATTATTATTATTATTATTATTATTAAAAGCTAAGCTCTAACTCTAATTGGAAAAGCAAGATGCTCTTAGACCAAGTGAAGAAAGGAAATAAGGAAATAACAAAAACAACAAACAAAGTAATAAACAATCAAAATAAAATTTACTAAGAACAGTAACAACATTAAATTAGATCTTTCATATATAAACTATAAAAACTTCCAAAACATCAAGAGGAATAGAAATAAGATAGAACAGCGTGCCCGAGTGTACCCTTAAGAAAGAAAACTCTAATGGTTAAACTTTGGATAGCAATACCTAAATTTTCAGTTATTATTATTATTATTGTTATTATTATTATTATTATTATTATTATTATTATTATTATTATTACGACTACTACTAGATAAGCTAAAACTTTAGTTGGAGAAGCCAGATGCTATAAGCCAAAGGGCTCCAACAAGGAAAAATAGCCCAGTGAGGAGAGGAAACATGGAAATAAACAATATAAGAAGTAATGAAAATTAAAATAAAATATTTTAAAAACATTAACAACATTAAAACAGATGTTTGACATATAAACTATAAAACGACTTGTATAAGATTATTCAATATAAAGAAATTTGCTGCGAGTTTGAACGGTTGAATTTCCACTGATTCAACTACCCGATTGAGAAGATCATTCCACAACTTGGTCACTTCTAGAGTCCTGGGTAGTATTGAGCCTTATGATGAAGGTAATCATAAGGATTAAGAAAAGCTTTATGACATCATTATTATTATTCATAATGTAAATAAAGAACTTGTCAGCAGCCTTATCATGAGACAAAGCAGAACAAACATCCATCTCTACATTCAATAATAAGCAAACAAAGATTTTCCCGCGATACGTAAACCCACATACAATAAGGGAGAGCAAACAAGACATCGCTTGCCGAAGTTTACTTATAATTACAATTGGAAATAGATGAGTTCACCTGAGCGATTCCCCAACATAATTAAGAAGAGATGTATGCCCTGGTCCCATCCTAATTAACCGCTGCACCGCACCGAGTTCACCAAACTCTAAAGTCTAAATACACTGACTGCTCGATTAATTACTTGGTCTTCGTCTCTCGCTTTAGGGTTTCCTGTTCGTTTAAGTCTGCGATGTGAAATGCAACGAATTTGATGAGTTTCAGATTAAATTGGGCGTGATATTCAAATTGCCTTTTTTACGCACAAACTATTGAACTTTGAGATAGATTAATATTGACATGAGGGTTCTTAATTGTTTTAAACTGAGGCTGCCATAATCTTCTAGGAAATCTGCTTTAAAGAAGATCTATCTTAAAAAAAAATCATTATTATTATAATTATCATTATTATCAATATTAGTAGCTAAGCTACATCACTAGTTGGAAAAGCCAGATGTTATAAGACCAAGGCTCCAACAAGAAAAATAGCCCAGTGAGGAAATGAAATGTGTAAACATAGAATAGTTTGATTGAGTGTACCCTCAAGCAGAAGAATAGCTAACCCAAGACATTGTTAAACTAAAGTACAGAGGTTACGGCACTACCCAAGACTAGAGAACATGCGCACCAGGGGCTCACTACTCTGTCTCTCCCTACCAAGGGGCAGGGAGAGTCAAAAGTTACATGCCTGGCAATGTGCTGTTGGGCGTGACGACAAAGACACACATATACACATACATTTTATATATATATATATATATATATATATATATATA
>NC_090741.1:98937208-98944708 GCF_036898095.1 Palaemon carinicauda | reverse complement strand
CAGTTTGGCGTTTACTAGTCAGGGACGTTACCACATCGGCCACCACAACCCTTGAATAACTAAAACAGTAGTGCCATAGTCTCTGTATTATGATCTTCCCCTGTTTTGCGTTAGAGTTCTCTTGCTTGAAGGTACACTCGGGTACGCTGTTCTGACTTTTTTCTCTTCCTCCTTTTTTCTTAAAGCTTTTATAGTTTATATAGGAGATGTTTATTTTAATGTTGTTACTCTTTTTAGAAAATTAATTTATCTTGTTTCCTTTCCTCACGGGGCTATTTTTCCTATTGAAGCCCCTTGGCTTATAGCATCCTGCTTTTATAACTAGGGTTGTAGCTTAGCAGTTAATAATAATAATAATAATAATAATAATAATAATAATAATAATAATAATAATAATAATAATAATAATAATAATAATAATAATAATAAATAATATAATTAAATTAAGCAAAGAGACTCAAAAAGTTAAAAATAAAACGAAAAAGATCAATCGAAATATCTAAGGCAAAACAGCTGAACTAATTGGGTTTCGGTGTGTCCCGAATTATATAATAAAACCCAAGTGCCGTTTGGCATAATGCTGTTATTCTGCATAACCTAATTATCATCTAATTTAACGTAGTTACGAAGATAACGCTATTAGCTTTTGATAGGGCCAAATTATCACATGATATAACTCAATAATCTGTTCGCAAAGCCGAAAAATCTCTTTAGATCTTTTCTTTCATTGAAATGGTTTTTCTTTTTTTTTAATCAAAACATTCTGCAATTCTTTTTTTATAAATCGAGTTATGGCTCTTGTTTTTGTTACTATGCAAAATATGCAAAGGAAAATTGAAAAAATATTTTGTCTTTTATCAAATGCATCTTTAAATTGAAATGGTCTAAATTCTTTTAACAAATTGGATAATTTTCAAAGATTGTTTTAAGGTTAATGTCATCATTAATCAGTCTGAAAAGAAATAACATAAATGTTATTTATCTCGATATCATCCGCAGAATTCTTCTCCCTAAGGTTGAGGTTTGCTGATCCTCGAAACATTGTCAACAATTGTACTAGTTTTTAATGTGTGTAAAATTAACAATGAAATTAATTACTTGACATATCTCTCTCAATGAACATGAAGGATATACACTCAAATACTTGCTGAACTAGAGGGGCACTCAGTAGAGCGCAGACCTCCCCCACAGCAGCTTATTTCTCAACCTTGACCTTAACATGTATTAATTGGTGTGGATTTTCATACACTCAAATATGAACCAAGTTTGAAGTCTCTGGGACAACAATGACCAAACTTATGGCTGATTACGTGAATCGGACATTTTGCTTGACCGGGACCTTTAACCTTTAACTTCAAAAATTAAATCATTCCAGCTTTTTACATAGCAGTTAATTCCAGCAAGTTTCATTACTCTACGATTAAAATTGTGGTCAGGAAGCTGCTCACAACAAACATACACATGCAAATAACAAACACACAAACAAGGACAAAACATAACCTCCTTCCAAATTCGTTGGTGGAGGTAATGAAAACATATTTTTTGTCAAAATCCACTACATCTAAAAGGAATAATATCCAAGTAAACCTGCAATATTATCAGTCACGATATACAGCATTTCCTGTAATAAAGAATTCATATCCGGATTAATAAAGAAAAACTAACCGATCCTTTCATGAACAATATCTTTTTATTCTAGATCTTAAGACGTTTGATTACTATGACTTAATGTTTAATGAATAAAACTATTGATATAGCGTAATCACTGATAAAACAATTGAATGTTGTCTGTACTCTGATTAATGAATCCAAATTATCATATGTTTTTCCCCTGTGACTTGTCTAATAAATGTTGTCCTCAGAAATGATATGGAGCAGCTGTTATTCTATTAATGATATATAGATGATATTGTTATTGCAACAAACTATTATTCAAGACATATACGAACCTACAAGTAGAAAAAAAAATCGTCAAAGCTAAACTGGCTCACAGTGAACTCTCCCTAAGAGAAAAAGTTAAAACAGACAGAAAAATCAATAAATAACAAACAAACAAAAAATGGAAAATAACATCAATAAGCAACAATAGGAGTCATGATAAGTATAATATTCTAAAGTGGTATTACTGTTCTTTAACCTATGAGTAGGCTTCTGATTACCATAATGTGTGGTGGGCAAACTTCGTGGAATTCAAGACGTCATTGCGAAATCCCTTCGATAAAGGACATATTATCAATGAACTGCTGGTGACTTATTACTTTATCAATTTACTCTCTCTCTCTCTCTCTCTCTTTCTCTCTCTCTCTCTCTCTCTCTCTCTCTCTCTCTCTCTCTCTCTCTCTCTCTCTCTCTCTCTCTCTCTCTTTGTCTATAACTGAGTGAAAAATAATTCTTTTAAATATGCTGATTTCGGATTGCAAGAAATTTGGACGGAGGTAAGTATAACTAGTCTTTTAAATGTATTTTTATTTTCATTGACCAAAATTAATTATTCAAAATGTATATAAGACTAAAAACAATAGGGAAAACAATAATTTCAAAATCCTAAAACCTTTTGAATGTTGTAATTTCCATTAGGTGTTTTGGTGGCTTTGATTGGAATATCAACTAAATCCTCAAATCACAATGTCATGCATTTATATATAGTATATATATATATATATATATATATATATATATATATATATATATATATATATATATATATATATATATATATATATATATATATATATTTATATATATATAAAATCTTTACTGTTGAGATACTAGCACAAAAGCCTTATTGAATCCTTTAACTGGCCAGACAATACTACATTGGATTCCTCTTTCTGGTTACGGCTCATTTGTTTACACATACACCGAATAGTCAGGCCTATTCGTTCCAAATTCTGCCCTGTCCTCATACACCTGACAACATTGATATTACCAAACAATTCTTCATCACTGAAGGGGTTAATTACTATACTGTAATTGTTCAGTAACTACTTGCTTCTTGGTAACGGTAGAAGAGACTCTTTAGCTGTGTAAGCAGCTCTTCTAGGTGAAGATGCTACTAAATAAAACCATTGTTTTCCAGTCTTGGTTAGTGCCATAGCCTCTATGCCATGCTCTTCTACTGTCTTGGGTTAGAGTTCTCTTGCTTTAGGGTATGCTCGGGCACACTGCTCTATCTTATTTCGATCCCTCTTGTTTTCTTTTTTTTTAAGTTTTATATTTTATATATGGAAGATTTCTGTAATGATGTTACTGTTCTCAAAATAATTTAATTAGATTGTTAATCTCTTATTTTGTTATTTATTTATGCCCTTATTTCTTTCACTCATTTGGCTATTTTCCCTGTTGGAGCCCTTGGGTGTTTAGCATCCTGCTTTTCCTACCCCAGTTATAGCTAATAATGGATGCTCCTATTGCTTATATTCTTTACTTAAAGTATTTGGCTAACAATGTTTGTTAAGTAATGCCTTAGGACTCAGGTTTGCAGGGACAGTCATGTTTTTAGCCAATGTCCCCTCTACTGGGTGGGTGGAGTAAATGGCCAAGAGCAAAATTATTACCGCTTGTTGATTTTCTTTAAACTCTATCTTTCTTGATACCTTTTTCCCGCTTTCATAATTCAATAGATGTCCTGACCCTGCTTGGAGTTTTGGGGAGATTCAGAAGCCTAATGTCTCCAATAATTGCATTGGACCTTTAATTAAAGTTTAAGGAGGTGAAAACATCATTTTTATTTTTAACATTTCTCCTTTATATAAGTCCGGATCCCCTTGTAAACGAATCTATAACTTTCAGGAAGTTTTCACTAAGGTCACTTTTTCTTCTCGTACTAATACTCATGCTACCCATTTTACAGACAACTTAAGTTTCTGAAATTGAAATCAAAGTAGGGTTCGCTGAACCAGACTTATTGTTAATGATTCCGTCTAGCTATTAGACAGTACCACAATCATCATTGAAATCCCTTGCATGAAATGCATCCACTTCTTCGCCAGTGGCTGGTGGTTTATATTTTTATTCTACTATAACTACACATATGGTTTTATATTCCATATTTTGGAAACCCTCCCCTATAAAATAATTTCTCTCAAAACTTACAAGTCTATCTTTCAAACTTCTTATCACCTCTTTGTCAGTAAAATCTACGCAAAAGACTGCGCAAACCTGCTAACAAATAAGAAAACGTCCCAAACATTTAACCTCTATGATGGAAGCTATTACTAATAAAAACGAAAAGTAAAAAACACCATTTTCGAGCCATCAGTTTGGATACCAAATCCAAAAGATTATCCGTGATCCATTTGTAACTAAATATGGATAAGAAAAACATTAAAAAGTTAGAATTGAAAAGTTCAATTAACCAGGGTAGCATCATGCAAAATCAGCCTATGTAAATGCAATGACAGTCAAATTAACGGATAGGATCTGTTTTGTCCACCGAGGATTTTTTTCCATAAATGAAGAACATTTCTGGATTACAAAAAGGCAGAGTGCATATGCTAACATATTTTAGTGAGTAGAATATTGTTTTATTGCTTAGTAATAACGTCGTATATATATATATATATATATATATATATATATGTATATATATATATATATATATATATATATATATATATATATATATATATATATATATATATATATATATATATATATGTTACGGTCATTTTGAGGAATTGGTAATTTTGCAAACTGCCCGGTCATTTTGGAAAATGACCAAAATATCTGTCAGTATGCAAAATGCCCAAATAATTGTGGTCATTTTGGAAAATGACCAGAAGTTTGATAATTTTGCAAAATGACTACTAGTATCGTTGGCCATTTTGTAAAGTTACCCCAATAGCTGCTGGTCATTATGCAAAAATAAACAAATAATAACTTAAAATTGATTAGGAAAAGTCTAAGTGTCAGTTAGTTCCTACGGAGGTTCAGCCAAGGACGAAAATATTCGTGCTCCTCTCATCACTTATTTGTTGCAAGTATTTGTACACTGAAAAGCTTCACAATGGAAAGTAAGAAAAGTTTTTTTCTAAACAAAAATTCTAGAGTCTGAAGAAAAGAAAGCTACAAATAGTTCAAGTTTATTTCCCCGGGAAGAATACGAACGAGTAATTAGACGCCTGAATGAACTTAAACAATCTAATCTTACGAAGACTAAGCAGGATTATCGTTTGTTACAAAAATATGAAATACTGGAGGTCACAATTGAGGGTACCACCGTGCAAAAGTTGCAGAAGAAAGGAACTCAGCTGCGATTCGTTTGTGCTGAAGATGTGTTTGATGTACTTCTAGGTATTCTTCGCACAATTGGCCAGGGAGGAAGAACTAGTATGTGTAAGGCAACCAAAGGAAAATATGCAAACATTTCACGTGATCAGATAACGCTGTTCTAGCAGTGTTTTGAGGAATGTCAGCTAAAGAAAAGTAGTGTGCGGAAGTGTGTGGTTGTCAAGCCAACCGTCTCGAACAGCATGAATTCTCGAGCTCAGGTTAGTAACGAAACAAATAAACATTATTATTCACTAAGTTATTGTAGGCATTTCCTAGCCTTCCAATCTAACCTTAATGTAATAAATTATATGCATGACCCTACTACTACTACTACTACTACTACTACGACTACTACTACTACTACTACTACTAATAATAATAATAATAATAATAATAATAATAATAATAATAATAATAAAAATAATAATAATAATAATAACAATAATAATAATAATAATAATTCTGCTGATAATAATAATTATGATGATGTGTTTGCATTACTTATAATTTTGTCTTGTACTGTGTCTTTGCAGGTTGACTTGATTGATATGCAGAGTCAATCAGATGGGAAATACCGTTTCATTTTCAATTACCAGGATCACTTGACCAAGATGATATGCCTTCGAACCCTACAGACTAAGACTGCCAAGGAGATAGCTTTTCACCTGGTTGACATTTTCTGTGATAAAGGAGCCAATCATATTCTTCAATCTGACAATGGGAGAGAATTTTCAAATAAGGTAATCAAGGAAGTTCTGGCTATGTGGCCAGAATGTAAGCTAGTTCATGGGAAACCAAGATATTCTCGATCACAGGGTTCCGTGGAACGAGCAAACAAAGATGTTGAAGCAATAATCGCTTGCTGGATGAAAGATAACAACACTACACAATGGTCAAATGGACTGCGCTTTGTTCAGTGGCAAAAAAACACGCGCTTCCATTCTGGAATTGGCAGGACACCTTATGAAGCCATGTACGGAGAAAAGGCTCATCTTGGTATTTCTGCTGTCAACATACCAGAAGAAATAATGGAAGGCAGGGAGACAGAGGAGCAGCTTGCAGAAGCACTTTGTTTGGTTAATGAAGAAGATCAAAATGTAGAACAGGGGAAAAGTGCTGAAGGTTGTGCCATAAATTGCAACTCGTGTGGTCAAAACATTCCATGTCTTCCTTCTGGTCAGTGTTGTTCAACTGTAAATGACAATGTTGATGACCCTGTGCTCTGTTGCCTATGCAATAGAAATCGTAGCATTCAGGCTGAACGAAGGGAATCGAAAATACAACAAGAGGAGCAAGCTAAAAAGAATGAAGGATAAATCAGTACAGCGTTTCAAGCCAGCCCTTGCAGGGGACACTTTCATAGTTCCTATTCCACTTGTTGACCGTGGACGAGTGTAGTTAGCGAATGCAAAGGCAATTATAACTGAGACAATGGATAGCCGGACTTACAAACTAGGGACAAAACATGGTTTACTGAAACAGGTGTACAGTCGGAATCAGTTCACTTTGTGCTGAAAAATTTGTCACTCGAAGAGGTAATAAAGGATCGCGAAGTCAGTCTGCGAGAGCTAGCTATTGTAGACTCGATGGGACATGGCCAGGGGATCAGTAAGTGTAGCTGCACCCAGTCATGTCGGAGCAGACGCTGTAAATGCTTCAAAAACGAAGTATTGTGCAACAGCAGATGTAAATGCAGCAACTCTTGTTCAAACAAGTAAGATAATGTTAATTTTAATAATTGTTGAAATAATTTTCAAGTTCAGTTTTAGTTCTTTCAATATTCTAATATACTTGTAATGTGTAATGTAAGTTTTTAATGTTGAATAAATAAAACACACACCTTTATCAATACTTAGACTTTTCCTAATCAATTTTAAGTTACTATTTGTTTATTTTTGCATAATGACCAGCATCCATTGGGGTAACTTTACAAAATGACCAACGATACTAATGGTCATTTTGCAAAATGACCAAGCTTCTGGTCATTTTCCAAAATGACCACAATTATTTGGGCATTTTGCATACTGACAGATATTTTGGTCATTTTCCAAAATGACCGGGCAGTTTGCAAAATGACCAATTCCTCAAAATGACTGTAATATATATATATATATATATATATATATATATATATATATATATATATATATATATATATATATATATATATATATATGTATTCAAATAGGTATAAATGACTTAATTAATTACAAACAGATATATATA
>NC_090741.1:98897208-98927208 GCF_036898095.1 Palaemon carinicauda | reverse complement strand
ACTTTGTCTATTCATCATATGTATATATATATATATATATATATATATATATATATATATATATATATATATATATATATATTATATATATATATATATATATATATATATCGCTCATTTGCGAGAAGAGTGACATAACTCAAAATTTTGCTATTTTGAGTTATTGCCACCATCAAAAAGCCCGTGTCAAGCTCTACAAGTGACAATAACGTCATAACTGAGTCTGCAAATATGGCCGCTAGAGAGCTTCATGTGTCACTCTTGCACTACCTCGATCGTCATAACATTGGGTATCAATTTCGACACATCTCAGTTACTCAAGAGCTTTTTTGGAGTAAGGATGCATGCTGCTGCGTGAACACTGGCATATTTTGTACTATGCCATCATTGTAACTAACGTGAGTATTCCCTTACTATGTTCATTTTTTCATGTAGAATGTATTAATTTGAGTTGAGACAGTATTCATGCAAACCTCTAATGAGGCTATATGAAACTATTCCAAGATATGACAGTCTTAAAGCAAACTACTACTAACATCTAAGTATTTACTCAAGTTATGTCACTATTACAACCCACTAAAACCTACATAGCTTTCAAGGAAAATAGTTGATCTCAATATATGACTCTATTGAAGCAAACAATATGATTCTTAACCATTTTTACAAATTTTATTTAGAATTAGGTCGCTCTTCCTACAGAACAAGAGAGTCATATCAATTTAAGCAAAATTTATAACATGAGTAGCAGAGGTAAGAAGCTCGTGAACTTGGCGTTGCAGTCCAAAGAGAACATGAATGGGTTAAAGCCTTCCCAAGTTGATGACAATAACTCCAAAACATGTTAGTATTTTACCTACGCATTTTTTTTAAAGATTTTGAACAAAATAATTAGTACCTACAAGATGTTTTTTTTTTCTCTTCAACGATTTATAATGAATTTATAAGTATCTTTTAAAAAATTGAGCATTTAAAAAGAATTTCAGCTAGCCTAGGAAATAATATTGATATACTTTTTTGTTGTTGTTGCAGCAACCATTCCCAGTGCATCACCATATGTAGCTCCGGAAACAAATTACTATGAAGATTCCAGTACTGGCACTCGGCAAGAGGTTCAGCCAAAACCATGAACTTCGTCAAAAGCCGATCATCAAGTATTAAACTCATCCTCAAGTAATTCGTCCTCAACATCAAGTTAATCTTCAGAGTCAAGTGATACTTTATGTAGTGACGTCGATACAGATGATTCAGTTGCTGATAAAGATTACGTGCCTGATAAAGAGGATGAAACAGATGAGACTGAAGATGAATCACTACCAAGAAATCAGTCACTTTGTCCAGATAAATCAAAAGCAAGCCAGGAAAGCGTGTCTATTTTGGTAAGTCCGGCGAAGAAAGGCATCAAACGAAAGAGGCGTCCTGAAACATGGAAGAGAAACAAACAAAAACAGCTGCGAAATGCGGGAAAGCCTACACCATGCACACCAAAGAAAAAACAATGAGGACAGAAAGAAGAATGAAACCACCTTGTGGTGAAAAATGTAGGCTTAATTGTTCATCGAAAATCGATAAAGCTAGAATGGAGATCTTCAACTCTTATTGGGACTTGGGTGAATTATCCCTACAGCGCCAATTTATAGCCAATTCAATAACAGCCATTGAACCGACCTATAGATACGTTCGCATAGGTAGAAGTCGTCAGCCAAGAGCCTCGAACAGCGCATTTAATTTCCATGTGAATGGTGAGAAAGTTCGAGTATGCAAGCTGTTTTTTAAGAACACCCTGGATATAAATGACAGACCCATACGCACAGTTCTAGAAAAACAGAAAAAATTTGCTGGAACACTATTGGAACCTGACCTCAGAGGAAAACATGACAATCATGCTACTGTTAGTCAAGAAATTGGAGATGGAATAAAGCAGCATGTAGACTCCATACCAAAAATTTAAAGCCACGGCACTCGAGCCAATACTTCTAAGACGTTCATTGACGGCAGCAAGTCAATTGCTGACATACACAAGGATTATGTAGCAAAATGCAAAGAAGAACAGAAGCAGTTCGGAAATTATACACTCTTCTACAGAATATTCACAGAGGAGTATAATATTTCCTTCTACACTCCCAAAAAGGATCAATGCGATGTTTGCACCCCTTTTGAAAACGCCACTGAAACTGAGAAATATGATATGAAGGAAAGTTATGATTTGCACCATCGAGAAATGGAATTATCAAGAACAGAAAAAGCACGAGATAAGGAGAAGAAAGACTGTGCTGTTGCAGTATATGATTTACAGGCTGTTATCCAGCTACCTAAAGGAGAGGTTTCAGCATTTTACTATAAATCCAAATTAAATGTACTTAATTTTACCATATACAACCTGATATCTAATGCATGCAATTGCTATATTTGGAATGAATTAAATGACCATAGAGGAGTAAATGAGCTTGGTACTTGTGTTCTGAAGTACTCGAAGGATACTTGTGATTCTGGTTGCACTGTTTTCATTTTTTATTCTGATAACTGTTCAGGACAGCAGAAAAACAAGTTTATGCTCGCTCTATATCTGTATGCTGTAACAAACTTGGATATACATTCCATTACTCACAAGTACCTGATCAAATGGCATACTCAAAATGAGGGAGATTCGGCGCATTCGCTGATCGAGAGGCAAGTTAAAAGGCTTCTTAAAAGTGGACCGATGTATGTCCCTGAAACTTTTGTAACAGCTGTTCGTGCAGCTAAAAAAAAAAGGCGATCCTTTCGTTGTCTAGGAACTTTGCTATGAAGATTTCAAGAACATAAAATCATTAGTCAATGAGATTGGTCCCATGAACCTGAAAGAGTTGAAACTTTCTGATGCAAAATTTCTGAGAGTAACCAAAACTTCACCAAGATCTGTCTTCTATAAGAATTCATACGCAGATGATTTTGAAGAAACCACGGTTCTCAAAGCTAAGAACTACCCAAGGAAAGTTAGCCTGCTACCTGCATTTAGTGTCAAGCCTGGGCTTCCTAAGAACAAGAAGGATGATCTCATTGAATTGTGCAAGAAAAACCTTATTCCAAACGAATACAAGTTGTTTTATGAGAGCCTTTAATTATTATTACTGCTCTGTAGATGTTCACTTATTTTAGGAAAGTATATTGTAAGGAAATTGTAAGGAAACAATCTATGTATCTCCTAAGTTGAACTTACTACTTAAATTTTTATTTATATGGTGCAAACATTGGCTGGAATTTATTTCTTCATTTTTTGTTCTTCGGTTATTAGAATCTTTGAGGAGAAAAAACTGTATAAAATCATCTGTTTATCTTTTATTTTCATAATCTAATATAATAATGCATGCTATTTTTAGCAAGAAAAAGTCAAGTGACATAAAAAACGGAACTTTCTGTGTAACTCAGTATTTGCAGCTTCACTTTAGCAATATTATCTTTATGATATACAGATAATTTGAGCCAGACAATACCTTTTATTATCCGTCATAAAAAGGAACAAAGTAATTTCATGTGCACAAAATGAGCAATTCTCGTAGTAATAGTGTCATATTTTGACTTGAAACTCAAAAGTTGTGACAGTTTTGCAACAAGATGGTCATAATTATGATTGCATGAAAAAAGGCCCTCAATAATCATGCAGTTATTTTGATATTCATTGCAACAATTATTATAAGCTAGCTAAATGTGTTGTCTACGTTTTAGTTTGAGAAAGGTCATCATTCAAGTGATAGTTACAAACTACAGCGACATTGAAAACTGTTTTTGCCTCTCCTGAAAAATGTCCATTTTTGAGTTATGACACTGTTCTCGCAAATGAGCGAATTATATATATATATATATATATATATATATATATATATATATATATATATATATATATATATATATATATATATTTATATATATATATATATATATATATATATATATATATATATATATATATATATATATATACATACATACGCACGCGAGTCTTTGTATTATACCATTGTCGCTGACTAAAATAAAAAATGTCACCTGATTGCTCCATTAATTTGGCAAAAAGCAATTACGCTCGGATTAGAAGTCATTGGTTAACAGAGATCCATTCAAAGTGGCTCTCTTGTTTGACACTAAAGAGAGATGAATAAAGAAGCAATCTAAACCTCTCTATTAACTCTTGTTCACGGACGTGGGGTATATAATTATTAACACGGACGTTTTAAAAAAATAAAATAAAAATAGTTATAAACAAAATTTATTGATTCTGAAAACATAAACAGAAAGTACATATTCTCTAGTGTATTTTATTCAACCATTTTAATGACTAGCAACTGAAACTACATATTTCAAGGACAACTTAAAAAAAGTATAAAAAAAATGCTAAAATTTTTACTTGTGTTGCTAAAATAGAGTAAGTAAAATCTAATATTCTTGTAAATGACTTGATTCCTGACCCACACACTCTCAGGGTATCGGGGTATCTCAGCTATGGGTATCACAGCCTCCTGGCAGGTACACACACTGTATGGGAGACCATAAAATAATAACTATAAATTCTTTGGTGAAAATAAATGAAGTTTCTGCAAAAAAAAAAAAAATTTTTCGTAGAGGTATTCCTGTCTGTGAACACTAAATGATCAAGAAATGTTATGTTTATGTTTCGACAGTCAAAAGACCATATTTAAACAAAAAAAAATCTTTTACAATTATTTACCATTGAAAATGGTAATGAGCAATACTGGCAGTTTCAGTGTACAGTACAAACAATTCATATTCTCGGTGATGGACTATGCATGCCCTACGCTTACCAGTATGTAGTTCTAGTACTAGTAGTAGTAGTAGTAACTAAAGTTCTTACTTGTATTAGTGTGGGCAGTCCACGCATCAAGTGTAGATGTGTTGAGGACACACAGGGCGTGTACAGCCTTGACACCTGTGTCGTGTCTTCCTGTCTTTGGCCCTGTCACACAGTGAGCACCGCACCATGGGAGCCCGGCTGTCCGCCATCACTGTGAGACCTGCTTGATCATCCCTGACAGGTAAAGGAATGTTGCAGACTGTGTTGATCACAGTTTTGATGGTTCTGGGAATCCTTGTGTTGAACATCCTCTTTCCTGCCCATGCTTTGATAAGGGCCTCTGCCATATTTTGCATATAGAAGCGTCTCTCAATTGGTTTAGAACCTATTGTCTGCTGATTTTCCTTGTAGATTATCCACGAGTTGATTACACAGGAATTTATCATCCCATAGAAAATACTCATGGGCCACCTGCTTGTCTTGCGTGAAACTGAGTATATTGCACACATTTGATCGAATGCATCTACTCCACCTTTCATCTCATTATAAAAACAAATGATCTCGGGCTTGCCATTGGGCATTATGGTTGGCTGTGTGTGCATTGATGATAATAGATACACTAATTTCTTTTTCGTTCTTGAAGTGTCCTTGCAGTATGACACCAACGACATGTCATTCACGAATAAGAATGCACTAGAACCTACCATCCTAGTTCTTGTTTCTTTCATTTCCTGGGGAATTTCTTTCTTGTTTGCTTTCACAGTGCCAACTAGGGTCATGCCGCAGTTGTGTAGAAGATCAGTGACCAAGGGCACAGAACTAAACCAATTGTCGGTGGTTACGTTTCTGTTTCTATTGTGGTAGGTTTCTGTAAGATCCTTTGTGATCTTATGACCAACGTTTATGCCACCCCGGGCCTGAGGTTGTGTGTCTTCTTTCCCCAGGTAGGGTATTGCTCTCAGCATGTACTTGCTTTTACTGTCACATATAAGGAAAAGTTTGATCCCATATTTTGCTGGTTTGCTAGGAATATACATGCAGAATAGGCAGTTTACATGGAATGCCAGCAGCTGTTCATCCACTGTAACTGTTTCACTTGGGACGTACATTTTCCCACAGTTGTCAATAAAGATGTCCCAGATAACACGAATAGCTGCAAACTTGTCCGTTGTCTGTCTCTAAGCTCTCGTGTCTTTGTCATCAAATCTCAAACAGCTGAGAAGGAAGTAGAAGCGGTCCTCTGACATGGCTGCTCGATAAATTGGTGGGCCGGTCTTGGGGCTAAACATTTCCCTAGTTGTCAGGTGGTTATCCCTCTGGCCACCACTTAAGATCAATAGTCCCAAAAGTGTACGTATCTCATCCGGTTCTGTTAGGGATAACCCTCCTCTCTGGTTAGTATACTTGGCTGCCCGCTGAGGAATTATTTTGTTGGTCCATTGCACTATCTCGTCGATAATATTATCTCCAAAGAACAAGCTCAAGGCTTTTTCTGGGGTGTCTGCACTCCTTGCCTCCGGTGTTGGTCCTGAGGTGATAGGACCAACAATGTTTCGTGCTGGTGTCCTTACTCTACTGGATGACTATGGTCGACAATTCCACCTATAGCCAGACTTGGATGTCAATGTACTGGTTCCGAAGTCATGCATTCTTGTAGCCTTGTCTTCTTCATTAGCATTGCTCCTTCGTCTTCCCCTGGCAACAGGAGGAGGCACAGCAGGGTCAGCAGAGAGAGGAGGAGGCACAGCAGGGTCAGCAGAGGGAGTAGGAGGCACAGAAGGGTCAGCAGAGGGAGGAGGAGGCACAGCAGGGTCAGCAGAGGGAGCAGGAGGCACAGCAGGGTCTGCAGAGGGAGCAGGAGGCACAGCAGGGTCAGCAGAGGGAGCAGGAGGCACAGCAGGGTCAGCATAGGACAAAGCTTGTGTAGCACCTCCTCGAGCAGCATTACCACGGCGTCTCATACTCACCCTACTTACAGCAGGGGTAGCAGTAGAGGTACCAGGGATAGGAGAGGCTGGGCGGTGGACAGAGTGGTGCATTGAGGCTAGGGAGGGGGATGGTAGAGAGTCGTCCAGGGGTTGGTGGGGTGTGAAGGGAGGGTGAGGCCTGACGTCTATTTGGCTGGCAACACATGGCTTGCAAGGTGTTGATGTAGTTAGTTTTCTCTTTCGGGCCCTACTTTGATAACATTTTTCATCCATAAACTCCTCACTATCATCATCACTGCTAGGTGGTTGTTCATAATCTTTGTCCATATCTGAGTCATCTTCCACCTCATATTCAACATGATCAATCTCACTTTCATCATCACTTTCAAATATTGCACTCACATCTGTTAAGCCTGAATTGTTCATTATTTCATCTAATTATGCCTGAGAATAAAAAACTTTCTTTTTTCCATCCATCTTTCACAGTTTATTATGAGTCTTTATCTACTTAGTTTATCTAGTCACTGCTATACTATGATAACTCTGAAAAGAGATTATTCAATGCCTGAAAACATAAAAACATGAAAATACACAAAGAACTGAAAACATTCAAAACACATCAACACTGCACTGGGGCAAAATATACCCAAATGTTTTTATTGTTTATCACTGGAATTGGGAACAATATACCCACATATATTAGTATTTTAACACTGCACTGGGGTATAATATTCCCACACATATTAGTATGTTAAGACTGCTATGGGGTATAATATTCCCACACATATTAGTATGTTAAGACTTCTGTGGGGTAATATGTACCCAAACTCCCCCCCACACACCCCCACAAGTGATTAATCACAGAGACACTACCTCCCTCCAATAGACCTGCCAGGAAACTGAAGCTACATGGCTTTTAAGCTTGCTAAGTGGCCAGACCACTCAGCAATGATAAAAGAAAAATGGCGTGGGGTAAAATATACCCCACGTCCGTGAACAAGGGTTCTCTATTAAATCAGGAGATTTATCAATCATCGACAACAACATCATGGAAGTATTGTGTTTCGTGTTATTGGTATTTGTTTCAGTTTATGAAATATTTTCTTTTTTTAAATGTTTTAAAAATCGCTCATGAATGGCAAAGGAAGGGACAGTGACATTGGCCTATTAGGCAAAACAATGCCCTAGTGATTGAACATAATTACATATGATCAGCGCCCAAGCCCGCTCTCCACCCAAGCCAGGACCAAGGAAGGCCTTGCAATGGCTGCCGATGACTCAGACTTATAGGCTCTCCCAAATCCCCTTAGCTCACAAGGATGATGAGGTTGCAGCGACCAAAGGAATAACTAGTTTGAGTGGGACTCGAACCCCAGTCTGGTGATTACCAGTCAGGGACGTTACCACATAGGTATTTATATCGGGTATTTTGGTAAGTACTCTTCGCTCTGAGGATGTAAACCCAGTCACACCCTCACTACACAGAGGGTTTCTGGGTGTTGCACTGTCCACCACCTCTGACATCTCATCTAATCTTGGGGTTCCAAGCATTTTGTTCCTCTGCACAAATTGGACTTTTTCATAGATTCCTTTGTACAGTTGGCTACATTAAGCCCGGTACACTAACGTCTCCATACTTTCACGGGAAGTGTACCGGAATTAACGAAGCCAACAATACCCCTGAAATTGAAGACGCCAAAGAGAAACAATGAAATCTATATTGTAATGTAATTTTGTTATTCGATCTCAATACAAATATCAGGTATTGTGCAGTATTGGTTATTTTCTCATTTCCAATATACCCCTTGAATAGATAACAGGTGCCTTTGGAGGTACATGGGACGAAGCAAAACCTGGATGGGCAACAATTATGAAGAGCAAAGATACAAAGTTAGTATGGAAATCCGTAAATTGGAAAAGGAACAGTCGACAATATTACTGAAAAACGACACCTTAGAATGAGTAAAAAAAAAAAAAAAAAAAAAAAAAAAAAAAAAAAAAAAACAGTTTGAACAACTATTTGCTAAAAATGTTAATGTTGTGAACGAAGCTCAGAGTGATTTGTAAACCGCTCCCTATATACTCGTGTTGGACGATCCTTTTTCATATAGCAAAATAGAAAATGCAAAGAGGTCATTAAAGAAAAACAATATTTATTGAAGTATATGCCCAGGAGTATTAAATATTTTACTAAGCTTCCTGCCTTATGTTTTTGTTAAGTTTGTTTGACGTCATCTTCACTCAATTGAGTTACCCTGCTAATTGGTGCTATAATAAGCTGTTTGTCCTATTCAAAATTGGTGATAAAATGAGTAACAATTATCGAGGTATCAGTATTAGGGAAACTTTTGCAAACATTTATGATGTTCTAATATTAAATAGATTATTGTCATGGGTATATATAGATAAATGTCAGGCAGGTGTAAAAAATGGAAGGAGTTCCTTAGTAAAGATATTTTCTCTGAGAATATTATGTGATAATGCTGTATGTAAAAAAGTGAAGCTTTTTGTTCTATTCATTGATTACAGTAAGGCATAAGACAAGATGCCCAGGCGTAGGGTGATAGTGGTTTTGAAGGTACACGAAAGCAATACAAGGTATATACAGTACTCTTGTACAAAGAATATACTTAAGGTACTATCGGCGTTCGCCAGGGTTCGCCTTCAATTTGTCTGTTATTTGTTGTGTAAATAGACGAAATGGTAAGAATGATAAAAGGTGCTATAGCCAATGACGGTTTCTTAGGAATGTTGCACGCATTATTGTTAATGGACGATACAGTCATTTTAGCGAGACAGAGATATGTGTGAACAGAAATTTAGAGAAGTTACCCAGTACTGTAAAGTTTACGGAATGGGAATAAACGCCAAAAAGAAAAAAGAAAGAAAAAAGAAACAAAAATTTTTAATAGATGGTAGTGATAGGGACAATAAAACGAAAGCTAACCAAACTGTAATAAACATATTTAGTATATTTTGTGCTACTAATAGTCAGATGCTCTTTAATTATAAGAAATTGGTATTCGAGGGCGCTGTGATGTCATCATTTTTATATAGCTCAGAATCAGGGTTAACAGGTATCATAAAACCGATCGAAGTACAGCTAGTCATGTGCTTAGTTGGAATCAGGAGGAATACAAGAATAAATCTTTGTTTATTAGAATCTGGTATCCCCCCCCGTCACATAATCTCTAAGCAGACTTAATTGTCTAAGGTCCAAAGTCAGTGTAAACGACACTTAACAACCCTTGGTATTTATTTATGAATTATGTCAAGAGAATAACACCAACGCATTTAGATTTATATCTAAATATCTGGAACCTCAACTCTATCAGTCTGTTGATATAACGAATCTTTAAGTGCCAGAAGTTCACAATGTACTAAATTTAACACTTTTGCAAAAGAACTAAACGTGACAATGACATTACACCCTGTATAGAGAACTAATTTGTTTATTCCTGATTTTCTGTGAGAGTCTTTTAGTCGCCTTCGACTAATGTTCCATAATCTAAGAATCGAGACAATTGCTGGAGCCGCATACCCCGTGAAGCAAGGGTTTGCCGGTGTAAACAATACTAGCATCCACACGGAAAGACATGCATTAATGAGTTGCAATCTGACCAATGATATTATATTAAGATACCCTATGTAACTATATGAGAGATTACTTGAGTGCCATATGTGGATGAGATCTTGATGAGAGGTAGATTGAGATGGTTTGGGCATGCTCTTCGCACTCCCAAAGAAAGACTAGTTCACCAAACGTTCAGCTGGGCTCCACATCGCACTAGAAGAGTTGGAAGACCCAGGCCCATATGGCTGAGGACTATGAAGCGCGAAGTAGATGATAATGCATTGAGAAGTACTGAATTAAAAGCTAAAGATAGAGACGACTGGCGAAATCTAACCTAGGCCCTTTGCGTCAATAGACGTAAGAGGAGATGATGATATTAAATTTCAGAGACACCAGCAGCTTCCTCGGTGAAAACACTCATATATATCCATTATGTAAATATGTCCATGGAGTATTAAGATTCTATTCATGAACAGGATTATGCCAGGGTCTCAATATTTTAATCCTATTATACTAAAATTAATTTAGTTGTAATGCAATTGACCTATATTTCATTTCATTTATGATTCTGAACAGATATTTTATCTTTGGAAATACCGGAAGTTGTTAAATCAAATTGTGAATGTGAGGTTTTAAGCATGATTTTCTATTGCATGATTTTTATATGATTTAAATAAGTCACGTTTCTAAATGAAACATAATTATTATTATTATTCTAGTATATTCCTTATGTCATGAATTAAACATTGTATTATATAATGGTTAGCTTTTGAATATCAGCTGTATGTTGGACAAAATATTTGTATATTATTCTTGTGTCCCGATGTTTGATTTTTATGTAATTTTGTTAGAATTTAATCTAATCTAGGCCTACCCCAGGTTGGGGACCCTTGCCCTACTCTATCTGGTTCTTCACTAGCTGCACAGTAAGGGTGTGAGAGGGTGCACTTCCTCAGAGCGTGCTGCGCTTGGAATCTCTGTGTCTAATTGTAAAGAATTAGTATTTGATAATATGACTTTTAGGTTGTTTTAACTGTTATATGTCGGTATTTTCGTAATTTCATTTGGTATCTGCCCGTGAGTTATTCGGTAATTCTTTACTTTGACATGTCATTCAGTAATATTAATTTGTGTGTGTCATTTTGTAGTTTAGCAGTTGCAGAGCGATATATGTATTTTTAATTTTCATTTTGTTACTCTGTATTTTGGTAATTTTGAATATGACTTTTGGTACTATGGTAGTTTCATCATGTTATTAGGTATTCTGATTATTTCCAGTCTTTTTCATTTCCTGGGGGTTTCCATTAAACTTCCCATATCCAGGCCGATTTAGTAATTATTAAATCATGCTTCTAATTTTTATGAAAAAAAAGGACCCTACCTTTTGAGAAGGAAACTGACGATGTAAAGATACAATTATTTTATAACTTTTCTGGTGGTTGATTTGTAAAATTTTAAATCCTGTGTTTCCTTGCTTGCGTGTTTTTCTTTAATATATCACAGGCAAAAAATCATAAAATGCCTTTAGAATAAGGTATAAAGAAAAAGTACGAGAATTTCTGAATTTAATTTGCTTTTTTTGCCATTGGTTTTTTTTTGGCAATACTTCAATTTCCTTTTTAATATTCCGATGTGTGTCAGTTTTTATGATAAGTTGTTATTGTCCTAAATGTTGATTATTCATTATCGAAGTAAACTATTTCTCATTATCAGTACAATAATATTCTTTTTAATTCAAAATACAAGGTAAGTCTGTTGTATCGGATGACCAATATTTAGATTAAGCATTCCCAAACGAAACATACAAACACTTTTTTATATTTTTCATTTATCCAAATGTTTATGGACACACTAGAAGTATTGTTGGATGGTAGGTTTACGTTATGCCAGCCTTATAACAAAGGGCAAATAGGGTGGTAAGGTATTCAGGTGAATTTTACTAATGGCGGTATTCCCCAACTTGTCGTAATGTGTTCGTGCTGTGCTATTTTTTTTTCCTGGAAAATTAACTTATCGGAAGAACTATAGTTTCTTTGTATCTGATTATAGAAGACACAGACAGAAAGCTATATTTGTATAAATTATAGAAGGGAGCGTTAGAAGAATGGATTTATAGAAATTATAAAAAGGAAAAATAGGACGATATACATGTAGGAATTATAGATGGGAAAAATAGAAGGATATATTTCTAGGAATTATAAAAGAAAAGAATAGAAGGATTTATTTGTGGAAATTATAGAATGAAAAAATAGAATTATGTATTTGTATGAATTTGAGAGAAGAATACTTCCTACACAACAAACCTTTCACATTAACTGGATTTTAATTTAAATTCTGCCAGAAACACGGAAAATCAAATAAAAACATTTTCTAGTCAGTAAAACCACAACACATAAAAATGTCTATTAATAATTTGCAATGATTTTCCTTATAGATTTTTCCATCCATTAAATTAAACGAAACTAGAAAATACAAACATCATTATCTTCTTAAGAGAATAAACAATGAGTATGAGCTTAAAGAGTAGCCTTTACTCCGAAGTACACAGCGCACTGGAAAACACCTGCGGAGGACAATGCTCTTCAAAGGTCAGGAGGTCAAAAACAAAGGGAAACAGAGACTTAACGAGGCTCGAATCTCTACAGTCGAAGAGGCAAGAATTCAAGTGGAAAATAAAAGGGTCGACAGGTTCCATTAGTGTCAAAATTAGTTGGGCTCATTATTTTGGTGTTGGGACTTCATTACTTGTGATAATTCTGTTTTGGTAAGTATGGAAAAGATAGGTTTGAGGAGAAGTGCTCTCTCTCTCTCTCTCTCTCTCTCTCTCTCTCTCTCTCTCTCTCTCTCTCTCTCTCCATACAAGCATAGGTATATATAAATATATATATATATATATATATATATATATATATATATATATATATATATATATATATATATATATATATATATATATATATATATATATATCTATATACATATATATATATATATATATATATATATATATATATATATATATATATATATATATATATATATATATATATATATATAACAACAAATGCAGTCATTTCTAGCCCACTGCAGGACATAGACCTCAGACATATCCTTATCTATTTTTATGGTTTTGCAATTTCATCACCACGTTAGCTATTGCAGATTTATGATGGTGGGAGACTTTGGCCTGTATGCTCACAGGAAACCAGCCTAGTATGGGTGACCCTAACTAGCTGATCATGGCGATACAAAAACCTTTTCACCACGTTAAGTTGTCCACTCTCAGAAAGGGAAACACACACATATATGTATATACTGCATATATATATATGTATATATATATATATATATATATATATATATATATATATATATATATATATATATATATATATTGTGTGTGTATGTATGTATATATACATATATATATATATATATATATATATATATATATATATATATATATATATATATATATATATATACATATATATATGTATGTACTGTATATATATATATATATATATATATATATATATATATATATATATATATATATATATATATATATATATATATATATATATATATATATATATATGTATACATGTGTGTGTGAGTGTTCTACTGTGCTTATGTGTCCTAATAAATTATTCATCTTCACTAAATGCTTGGCCTAGATGTTATAAATTTTTAAATTTAGAGCAAACATTTCAAGCAAGTACCCAAAGGCTACCTACCATCATCAGCGTTTATCTAATGGAGCTAACATATTTACCAATCTATACTGATTAATAGCTCATCAGATTCTTTGAGATCTTTTATGCTGAAAAAAATATATACCTTTCGATAGGGTTTGTAGACAGAGCTAATTATAGATTCCTTAATATAAATCTAACTGTATTCAATTAGATTCACTAACATCTCTATATCCCTCTTCTTCTCACTAAAAATACCATGAAGAATCTACTTGTTTTCTGCAGATTTACGCCAAATGTACAGTACTAATTGGCTTATGGTCAAACAGTATAAAGCCAATTAAATTAAAGGTGTCCATAAATCCTCGTTATAATTTTGAAAATATATTACAACAGGGATACAATTGGGATATATTTCTAACAATAGGAATGAAGACTTGTACTAACCACTTTGACAATTCATAAAAAACACTACCAACTGAAGTTATAATTGGCCGGACAGGGTTATTAATCTTGTGAGTTTTGATAAGACCGTACATATACGGCAATGTATCAGTTCAGTTGGTCGTGTTTCTTATAAATTGTCAAAGTGGTTAGTAAAAGTCCTCATGCCTATTGTTGGAAATATATCCCAATCACATATAAAGAATAATACAGATTTTGTTAATAAGTTACTTAGTGCTCGCATTGATTTTAACTTTAAAATGGTAAGTTTTGATGTAACGTCTTTATCTACGAAGGTTCCAGTTGACGATCTATTGACATTTTTATCCGACGAATTAAGTAAGCAAGTTTTACCTTTATCTCATGACAAAATTATTGAATTGATAAAATTATGTATTAAAGACAGTAAATTTGTTTTTAATGGAAAGTTCTACTTGCAAAAGTTTGGAATGACAATTCTCCGAAGTTAAACTGTTACCATAGATTTGGCCTAAAGGGGTTCTTTGGTTTCGTTATGTTGACGAAATATTTTGTGTTTTGCCTACATATGAGAATCAAAATATTTTTTGGAAAAGTTAAATAGTTTAGTATGCTCCATAAAATTCACTATTGAGGAGGAGAATAATTGTAAATTGCCATTTTTAGATGTTTTGGTGCATGGAAATGATGGAGGCTTTGTTTGTGATATTTACAAGAAACCTACTAACGTTGGTTCCCACATTCATTTTTATTCAAACCATCAAACTAGTGTAAAAGTTTCTGTTTTTTCCAGTATGTTTCTAAGGGCTTTAAGGATTTGCAGCCCTGAATTCATAGACACAGAATTTCGTAAAATTAATGACAAAGGAATCAAATTGAAATATCCTCTAATTTTTCATTGGCTAGTCTCTACAGAAAGCTAAACATATATTTTATTCCGACAAGAATAGGGAACCTTTTAAGAATGAGAATGTGCTGGCACTTCCATACAATGAAAACTTTGCTTATATCAAAGACTTATTGAAAATATTCAAAGTAAATTTAGTTTTTAAAAGTTCAGTAACAGTAAAGAATGTCCTAATAAATAATTCTCCAAATTATAGTAATGGCTTTATTTACATAATTCCTTGTACTGGGTGAGACAAAAAATATTTGGGTCAAACCGGAAAACTGCTTAACAACAGAATTAAACAACATCGATATGCAGTTAGGACAGGACAAATGTCTAGTGCCTTGTTTGTCCACATGAATGATTTTAGCCACTGCATTGAATGGGAAAATTCCTCGGAGATTTAATTTTGTAGGAACCTTGTTAAAAGAAATATTATTGAATCTGCTTTTATTAAATATTTTGATTATCAAATTTTAAGTCTCAGCTCTGGTGTTTTTAATCTAGACTCTCATCTTGTTAATGAAATTGTAAGGAAGTAAAATGTAAACATTTAGTTCAATGTTTGTTATATTACTGGTATTTTATTTTAAAATGTCAATTGTTTATTCATTTTCAACGACTATTATCTACTTTAACATATTGATGATGCTTTGGTTGTTTGTGGCTTCTATTTCAAGTTTGGTAGGTTTCTTTATTGTATAATTTTATTTTCTATTTCACTTTGTACCCTGAAGAAGTGTACATAATGCACGAAAGCGCTTGGTACCTGGTCTTTTCCTTTCCTGTTTCCTGTGGATTTTACACTTTAATATATATATATATATATATATATATATATATATATATATATATATATATATATATATATATATTCTTATATGTGTATATATATATATATATATATATATATATATATATATATATATATATATATATATATATATATATATATATATATATATATATATATATATATATATATATATATATATATATATATATATGTGTGTGTATATATATATATATATATATATATATATATATAATATATATATATATATATATATATATATATATATATATATATATATATATATATATATATATATATATATATATATATATATATAACGGATTTTGAGCGAAGCGAAAAATCTATTTTTGGGTGAGATGACCATGTCGTCCTGATGGAAGTTCCTATAGGGTAGCTTCCTAGGGTATATTACAACTACGGCGATATTCCCAGAGAATTTACCTTAAGGTACCAGAATTCTAACTCCTGGAGCGAGTATCCCTCGTGAAAGGGATATCGCGACATATCAGAGGACGTATTCTAGACACGTCACATGGCAATCTACAACCTGGACAGAGATTTCGTCTCGTAGGAGGTGATTGACGAGATACGAATTCGGGAAAGAAAAAGGGGACCCGCTCCCAAGGCTTCCCTATCCCCCGATTCGTATGCGTGCCTGGCGCCAATCCTGGCGCCATCTGTATTCCTTGTAGCGTACACGAGGTGCTACAGATACTGTATGTAGGGAGGGGTCCTACAGCCCTTTCTTAGAAAGGCAAGGGCGGGTCCATCAGGACGACATGGCCATCTCACCCAAAAATAGATTTTTCGCTTCGCTCAAAATCCGTTTTTTGGGCTCAAGCCATGTCGTCCTGATGGAAGTGTACCAGAGCATTACTGTATCTGTGGATTCTCAGAACGTGCCGTACTCCCCGGAGGTAATTTTTTCCCGGTCGACTAGACCTAGAGACCTAAGATGTTACCGTTATACATCTTTTCAACTAACTATAAACTATGTTAGAGCTTCCTGCCCCCTACAGGGAAGAGTCCTACTAGACTCTGGAAAAGTCTCGAAGAGTACATATATCTATGTATGAATACCAGGCAAGCTAATATAGTGGTCTCGCCCTATATTAAGTAAAGCATAGTTTGTAAAGGACCACTGACACAATATGAAATATCGACCAGTTTTCCGCACAATACTTGTATTGGACAAAGGTTTTATATCCGCATAGGAGGAAAACCAATGCAACATAGCTTGCATAAAGGAACAATTCTATTAGAATTATCCCAGATAAGGTACATAGAATGAATGCTCAATTATACCAATAAATTGACACAGGTGAAGGAGACGCAAGGTTCTCAAGAACCGGATTATTGACAGGCAATAAATAGACAGGTTAACCACAATTATATATATATATATATATATATATATATATATATATATATATATATATATATATATATATATATATATATATATATATATATATATATATATATATATATATATATATATATATATATATATATAAGAAGAGGATAACTCAAAACTTTAAGCATAAGTATGATAGTAAACAGAGCTTGTTTGTCTGAAAGAAAAAACATTAGATGCCACTTTTAAGATACCGAGGTATCAAAGTCATAAAAGCCTGTATTACAAATCAATGACATTAGCGTTAGAAACGCTCGGCACACATGTCTGCACTTATGCTAGGTTCACCTTCGGAAATGGAACAGTCTGGATGGGCAACACAGTGCCCTCACTTAGTTTGTAGTACAGTATGTAACTACACACTCACCCTGGAATTAATCGTCCCAATTAAGACCACTGTTCCTCGCAGAGTTAAACAGTAGGGTTAACACCGCTACCCACTGCTACCACAGATCTCTTTTAGTTCCTCTACTTGCTTCGCATAGTGGCGAAAGAACACTCTGGAAGACTTCCAGCCGGTGTATGAACGGAGATGCTCAAAATCCATACAATTAAAGAAATTTAAGAATGAGGCAACTTTCCTCGGATCGTGACCTGCGGGTGTATTGTCAGGATCCGCTCTGCGAATAAAATATGTGATTTTCGCTCTGAGTTGATTCAGAGATAAATTTGAGCCTGATGTTTCTCCCCTGAATAGTTGACCACCCTTGAAGTCTGAAGTTCTATGAAGATAGACCTTTAGGCATTCTACTGGACATAGAGATGCATCTTCTTTCAGAGGGCAGATTCTCCAGGGACCCCACCTGTTGGTGGGTAACTCATTCTTGGCGAGAAACGTAGGATCCGGAAACAGGTTCAGTTCTTCCCCATTCAGGAACTGAACACGACCTGCCTCTCTCGAGAGGCTACAATCTCACTAACCCTGGCCCCGGACGCGAGTGCAAAATAGGAAAATAACTTTTTGTGTCAAATCCTTTAACGCACACTCTTCATTGCTCAACAGAGAAGCGCAATGAAGAAATTATCTAAAGACCATGAAATGGGCTTTGGAGGTGCTGAAGGTCTGAGCCTAGCACAGGCTTTCGGGACTTTATTAAAGATCTCGTTACCTAGGTCGACCTGGAAGGCATATAGAATGGGTCTTGTCAAAGCAGACTTACACGCTGAAATCGTGTTCGCTGCCAACCCTTGACCATGGAGGTGGGGAAAAAAGATAAGCAGAAGTCTGTCAAGATCTCCTGCGGAATCTTCGCCTTGACAAAAGGCCACCCATTTTCTCCAAGATGACTCATAATGCCTTCTAGTAGATTTGCATTTATATTCCTCAAGGAAGTCTATACTGGCTTTCGAAATCCCGAAACGCTTTCTCACCGCTAGGGAGAGAAAATCATGAACTGCAGGGTCCGGGTTTTCTGTAATGAAGCGCAGACAGTTGACTTCTGGACTCGCTGGGTCAGAACTGGATCTGGTAGTGGTACAAACTTCAGCTACAGTTCCAATGCCAGGAGGAACCACACGCTGTTCGGCCACTTGTGGGCCACTATTGCCGCTACCCTTTGAAGGATCTCAGTTTGTTGAGGACCCTCAACAGAAGGTTGTGAGGAGGGAACAGATAAATCTTGGACCATCTGTTCCAGTCGAGGGACATCGCGTCCACTACTTCCGCTAAGGGGTCCTCGTACGGGGCACGTACAGGGGCAACTTCTTGTTGTCTTTCGTCGCAAAGAGGTCTATCTGCAGTTCTGGGACTGATTCAGAATGAAGGAGAATGATCCTGCGTCTAAGGACCATTCCGACTCTATCGGTGTGAACCTGGATAGAGCGTCCGCTGTCACATTGCGGACTCCTTGAAGGTGAACTGCCGACAGGTACCACTTCCTCTTTTCCGCCAATCGGAAGACAGCCAACATCACCTGGTTGAGAGGTGGTGACCTCGATCCTTGTCGATTCAAGTATCTTACAACTACCTCGCTGTCTATTACCACTTTATGTGGAACGAATGACGCAGGGAGACTTTCTTTAAGGTAAGGAGCACTACCCTAGCTTCTAGAAAGTTTTATGAGAAAGGTCTTGAATAGCCTGGACCAAGTCCCCTGGACTTTTTTCCGATGAGAGTGACCTCCCCATCCCTCCTTTGAGGCGTCTGAGTGAATCGTCACCGACGGGGGAGGTGGCTGAAGAAGAACCTGACTTCTTTAGATGTCTGGCTTGGGACCAAGGCCTGAGAAGAGTACTTAGCCGATGCGGCTGGTCTTCTCAGATCTCTTCACGCGTTTGATGCATAACTTCTCCAAACTCCGATTGCATCCTTTAGCTGTGCTCTTAGCACTGGGTCTGTCAACGAAGCAAACTGGAGAGAGCGCAGTACTCTCTCCTGCTCGTTTCTTGATATCCTTTCGGAATCTTGAAGTCTCTTGACAGAACCCGCTATCTCCTTCCTTTTCTTCGCCGGGGTGGAGAAACGGTGTGACAAAAGGTCCCAGTGGATCTTAGCCACTGGAACTTTTGAGATGGAGAAAGTCGAGACTTTTTCTGTTGATCTTGAAGCCTAGGTACTCTAGGAACTGGATCACTTGACTGGAAGCTTGCGAGCATTCTGTCTCGGATGCTGCCCACACCAACCAGTCGTCCAGGTAGGCTACTACCTGAATTCCCTTTAGGCGAAATTGTTTGAGAGCTACGCTCGCAAGCTTCGTAAAAATCCTTGGGGCTATGTTTAGCCCAAATGGCATGGCTCCGAAGGCGTATAGTCTTCGTTGTAGCCTGAACCCTAGGTAGGGGGAGAGTCGATGGCTAATTGGAATGTGCCAGTAGGCGTCTGACAAGTCTATAGAGACGGAATATGCCCTCTTGGGCAGTAAGGTCCTTATGTGTTGCAGTGTTAGCATTTTGAATTTGCAATTCACTATGAACTTGTTAAGTGGCGACAAGTCCAGAATGACTCTGAGCTTTTCCGAGTCTTTCTTGGGAACACAAAACAGCCTCCCTTAAAAATTGATGGGCTTCACCCTTTTTCTCCAACCGTTCTTGAACGTACTCCTCCATAACGGGGGTGGAGTGTTGGAAAAACCGAAGGTACGGGGGTGGATTGCTGTACCAGCTCCCGCCCAGTCCATTCTTGAATAGGCTGTGGGCCCAGGGATCGAAGGTCCACCGATCCCGAAATTTCAGAAGTCTCCCTCCTACCGGTATCACCTCACTTGGACTGCCGTCCTGAGGTCTTGCCTTCCTGACCACGACCACCCCTGAATCCCCTTCCCCTTGAGGGGCGTCTAGACGAGCCTCTGGCTGCTCCTCTAGGCTTTGCTCGAAAGGAAGTAGACTGCCCTTCGAACGCTGGGGTGAATGCCGTGGACTGTGTCGACACGGCCTGGGGTACCCACTGAAAGGTGGTCGGGGTTTGTGCCACGATCTGGGGCACTGGGGGCAATGGCAATTGCAGTTGCTGTTGCTGTCTAAGAGGCTTGGCTGGCCGAGACGGTAGCCTAGTCCTCATAGTCTTCCTCTTTGGTTGAGGACCCTCATCCGGGGAAGACTTTCTTTTGATAGCCAGGCCCCACTTCTGGAGAAGGTTTCTATTCTCCAAGGCGGCTTTATCAAAAACTTCTTTGACCAAGTCGGTAGGGAAAAGGGTCTTTTCCCCAAATGTTGGAGGAGATTAGTTTCTTTAGCTCGTGCCTCACCGTAGCCGAGGTAAACACGAACTCCCTACAAGCTCTCCTTGCCTTGACGAAGCCATAAAGGTCCTTCGTCACCGTGGCCAGATGAGGCTTGGCCACTACCATGAACATTTCATGGACCTTGAGGTCACTTGCCATCGTCTCGAGAGTAGTCTGAAGAGACATTGAGGCAGTCAGTCTTTCTTTTGTATCGAACTCACTTTGCAAAACAAAGTCAGACAGCTTAGGGAGGTCCTTGCCGAACTGATGTCCGGCAATATCAGCCTCCAACTTTCCCACTGAGAACGTAAGATGGACGTCCTTCCAGTCTTTGTGGTCCATAGGCAGGGCCAGCGACAAGGGTTTACACTCCTCCAGGGAGGGGCAAGACTTGCCGGCCTCGATTGCTTTTAGTACAGCCAGAAACCCTTTCTGTAAAAGGGGGAAGGCTCTAGTAGGCGAGGACACAAAGGAAGGGAGCTTCCTATTCAATGCAGCTACCTTTGAGTTAGAGAAGCCCCTCTCTTTCATCGAGGATGAAAGTAGAGCTTGAACCTTAGCATGGTCCATCACTATGACCTCCTTCGGCTCTGTCTCCTCCTTTGAAGCTGGTTCCTCCCTCAGCCGGACATAACAGTCCGGATATGATGCCTTGCTGGGCCAGAATTCCACCCTCCAGGGGAACTGAGCCCAGCTTATCCGAGATGACGATCTTTCCAGTCGTCATCGGCATGTGCTCAGCATACCTCCATGGGTTAGCATCTGAGCACAAGGGAAGGTCTTTCACATTGAGCTTTTTCTGGGGCCCATGTGATTCTGCAAGGCACTGCATTCGCAGTTCCATTGCAGCCGCCTTCTCCTGATTCTCCTTCTGCATTTGTTGGATCATTCCAACAATAGAAGAGAGGGCCTGTCCCAGCTCTACTGGGAGACCGGCCGATGTAGAGGGGCTTGAACTTCATCCTGGGCTTCTGCCAGGAGGTCTTCCTCTTGACACCCGTCCACATCAGATATCCTGTCATTTAGCTGGATGTCTTGCATCGCGACCGCGACTTCAGCATCCACCTGGATCTGAACTTAAGGGATCTCCTCTTGAGGCTTGGGAATCACTGCATCAGCTGATGCCTTAGGGAAAAGATACGCCCTCATCTTCTCACTTGGAAGATAAGGGCAAGAAGTGTTCTTTTGGAAGCCCCTTACCCAGGTACGAAGCTTCTTCCTAGCTATTTAAATGTCTCATTAATCAGGTTAGTGCACACAGTACATACCTGAGGGTCCCAATACCGGAGATCATCCTTGGAGACAGCGTATGCTGCGTGTCTCCTACAAAACTCATGTCCGCAGAGGTTCTTGCTGCTGACATTGCAGAAAGCACTTCCCCACTTCGGAGTGTCCTTCTGTAAAGAGAAGAAATTTCCATGAGTATCAAGTGAACTATGTATCACTGGATATGTATAGTATAGCATAACAATTCAGAAAGGAAAGACACACACTTGTGTTTCCCTCACAACCCATTGTTGCAGCCTTCCAGATAATAAAATCAAAAATGGTTTATCTCTTCTAGAGTAACCTATGCAAGGTTTCCAGAGGAAACAGGTGGAGCTCACACCTAAGCAATGATTTTAAAATCCTGGATAATAGCCAGGGAAGAACTCAGCTTCCTATCTGAGGGCAACAGCAAAGGGATGTGCAAGAAAACACAATAGTGTTTGAAGATACAGTGCTGTACCAAAACCTTTACTATAGTTTTCTTCTTACTGTATATGCTATACAGAAGAATACTAGTACAGTATAGGGGGATGTGTGCCGGCCTGCCTTTGCCGGCCGGCACACACCACAACTAGGTTTAAAGTATACTACTTAACAGCTATAGGGCGGCAGCACTCTGGTTCAAATGCCTGTGCCGGTCGGCAGCAACTGCCGGCCGGTAACAGCCAGTGTTGGCCGGCAATGGCTGCCGGCCAGCAACTACACAAGGTAGTACCCAGCTGCCGGCCACACTCTTGGTGACCGGCAGACAAGGACTGACATAAGCCGGCCGGCAAAGGTACAAGACCGATGCCAGCCGGCAGCACAAGAACCAGAGAACTACACCTGCCTGGCTGCCGGCCTCATAGGCCGGCAGCCGGGACAGGTACAGCACTAGAAGAAAATAGAATGGATGCCGGAATAAGAGTGTACACTACCTCCAAGCCCGGCAACCGAAAGAGTGCATATAAGGAAGGGGAGAAACTAATTCAGGCTTCCTTGACCAATGCCGTCCGGCTCTGCCGGAAGGCATGGATGAGGGACCAAGAGAGGTCCGGGCAGCACTCGAAAACATAAGACCCTTGCCGGCCAGCAGCTCTGCCGGCCGGCAATGGGCTGAGTCAATTCCACATCCCAACCTATACTAGGTCCAGAAGTAGAACGACGTACAGTACAGTAAGACTCCTGCCGGCCAGCTCTGCCGGCCGTCAAGGTACAGTACAGTAATGGCTAGGCCATTACGGAGATAGAGGGGGAAGGGACAAGAGGGTCCTGCCAACCTTGCTTTAGTGACAGATCACCCGCAGCCAAGAAACTTATCTTAGCCTAAGGGAGATCTAAGGGAAAAGGCCAGCAATACTTGCCAGCTTCCAGAGCACCAAAGCAAGGAAGGCGTTGCTACTCCCAAGGGAAGAACTTATCCTCCCCCGAGAACAGCAACAGGACTTAGTCTGGTCGATCACAAAAGAAGGAATCATAACTACAGAAACCTTCGGTAGTGACCTAAGGGAGCTAAGCTCCCTTTGTATGTGTTAGGTCAGCGAGGGGGACTCTGCCCCAAGCCAGACAACACAGACTCAGACTAAAAACTCTGTTGTTCTGTCCCTCTTGAACCATAACTACAGGAACAGGAAGGTACAGTAACACCCTAGTATAGTTTTATCGAAAATAAATTCGGAAAAAACCACTTAGGGATAAGCCCAAGGCTTAAACAGAGGGAAAGAGATTGCATACCTTCTCCGAAGAAAAGAAAGCAACCGGGGAGTATGATAAAGTATACTAAGGCTCCATAAGCAATTAGCCTAGGCACCAAGAGAATCGATTACCTAATTCACCGAAACTCACACGTATACAATCTTGGAAATATTCCACACAGTCTAAAATGTATAAAATATAGCCTAAAGCTTCAATAAAATTTTAATTACACTCGGAAAAACCAAAATCATGCATGAAGTACTAGGACCAAATGACTAGGCTACATAGCCTAGCGTAGGCCAGAATGGCGAATACTTCGCCAGATAATACTAAGCACGAAAGGAAATCCTATTTAATGCTAAATAGCTAAAATTTATTAAAGCAAAACAACCAGGAATATCGCTCTGACTAACTAATTTATACCTAGCGAGCGACAGTGTCCAGGACACCTCTGGTAGGCTACGGCTCTTGTATCAAAGATTAATCCTATTAATCACTCAAAATTTTACCAAGAGCCTACATTTATACATAACAGACACTATACTCAACTTATCAGAGGCCGACGAAGACGAAGAAGCCATGAAAAGTCGAATAAATCCAAGATTTGCGAGAAAAACAGGAAAAAACACCGAGTTGTTAAGCTACGCAAAAAGGAATACAGATGGCGCCAGGATTGGCGCCAGGCACGCATACGAATCGGGGGATAGGGAAGCCTTGGGAGCGGCTCCCCTTTTTCTTTCCCGAATTCGTATCTCGTCAATCACCTCCTACGAGACGAAATCTCTGTCCAGGTTGTAGATTGCCATGTGACGTGTCTAGAATACGTCCTCTGATATGTCGCGATATCCCTTTCACGAGGGATACTCGCTCCAGGAGTTAGAATTCTGGTACCTTAAGGTAAATTCTCTGGGAATATCGCCGTAGTTGTAATATACCCTAGGAAGCTACCCTATAGGAACTTCCATCAGGACGACATGGCTTGAGCCCAAAAATATATATATATATATATATATATATATATATATATATATATATATATATATATATATATATATATATATATATATATATATATATATATATATATATATATATATATATATATATATATATATATATATATATATATATGTGTGTGTGTGTGTGTGTGTGTTTGTGTGTTTGCGTATGTGCGTTATAAATCTGAGAGGTCAAGATGACAGACGCTAAGAAAAGATATGCCATATTAATTAGAAAATTTTATAAATAAATCACTCAAAATTAGTAAAAATAATTAACAACAGAAGAACATAAGAGTTCACCGCTTTAGATCATCATTTTCAAATCTAAGTTATGATCGGAGGGTATCACAATGTCGCGATAAATCTCTTGGAGTAACAGTTACCAAATTGAGCAGTACCAAGCCTTTTAGGTAATGATAGTCCCATTCGTAAGACTTTAAATGCAAAGGAATTACGACTGAATTCATAAATTGACTATAAATACTTTTCCTCCACAATTACATGAACTGGAAAAGAGGAGTGAAGAGAAGAAAGTCCAATTTTTTTTTTGGATGTCGGCTAACCGCCAAAATTGGGCGAATGGGATTGGTGAATAGACAGATAGATAACATTAATATTGTTTCCCATTTTATATAGTGAATTTATTACACTTATAATTATTTCTATAAAGTGGTGTTAGTACTACAGATATTGTAATGGCTTATCATTCATTTAAACATATCATTATTACTATTATTTCCTTAAAGATTATGGTGCCTCAGTGGTATTTATCTTGTAACTGACCTTCTCAATCGAACTGTTTTTTCATCTTTCATCAGTACTGCATGCTGCCAGTAACTGTGCCATGTTGGTCATCGGTAGGGGGAGAGAAAAATACTTAATAAAAGATTCTATAATTCAACTAAAAATTTACTAAAAGTAAACTGTCAATAACAAGGTATAAAGGAGTTCGGCTGTTACACGTTGCTAGAGAGTGCATGGGGTCTCCTCTCATCGTCGGACAAGAAGTGGATGAGTAGGCAGGGCTATAAAGCTTGGTGGGATTGTCAAATTGGTTGCTGATTGTTCCCCGTGAGTGGAGGCCGAAACGAGTCTGGGATGAAGCTGCTCTCACTATCGCTGAGGTGCTGGCTGGGAGGAGATCCGTTAAAGTCAGGCTGCTACTACGTTCAAGGTAGTCGAAGTTAGAGTAGGTCTGGGTGAGCTACTAGTGCTGCGTGCTGATTGGCCAAAGCGCTGCCTGAGTGGGACTCAGCATCAGGCAAGCTGTTCTGCTGCTCATATCCTAGTTCTGGTGAGTCTCAACCAGATTGCTTATTGGCTGAGGTGCTAGCTGGGAAAGTCTCGGTTAAAGGCAATCTATCAGGTCACTGATCGTCGTCATCCTCGTCGATGCTGGTAAGATGTTTGGTGGTATTCCTATGACAGGAGGGGAGGAGGAACATTTCTTGATTCGTGTAAGGCTTGCAGTACTGACGAAAGAAGAAAGGTCAGAGAGATTGAGGAGCTTAATTACAAGATAAATGCCACTGAAGCTTGCTTAAAATAGGGTATACTTCCAAGATATCATTATTATTATTATTATTATTATTATTATTATTATTATTATTATTATTATTATTATTATTATTATTATTATTAGCAGCTAAGCTATAACCCTAGTTTGAAATCCCGGATGTTATAAGACCAAGGGCTCCAACAAGGAAAATAGCATAGTGAAGAAAGGACATAAGTAAACATATAATAGTGTGCTTGAGTGTACCCTCAAGCAAAAGAACGCTAACCCAAGACATTGTTTAACCATGGTACAGAAGCTATGGCACAACCCAAGAGTAACGAACATGCTTACAAGGGACTGACTACTCTGTCTATCCCTACCCAAGGATCAGGACGAGTACAAAGTAATACGCCTGGCAATATGCTGTTGGGCGTAACCAGAAACACACATACATACGCACATATATATATATATATATATATATATATATATATATATATATATATATATATATATATATATATATATAGATATATATATATATATATATATATATATATATATATATATATATATATATATATATATATATATATATATATATATATATATAAAGACACTTGGTCTTTATTATTAAGGGGGATTATTATTATCATCATTATTATTATTATTATTATTTTTATTATTATTATTATTATTATTATTATCATTGTTTATTCATATACATGGTATCCAGATAATTTGAACGAAGAGTAAGACAATAATCAATAGTAGTGTGTCCAACCTCTCCCAGTAAAGCCCGATAATGCCTAAACTGTAGCAAGTCACTCTGGTCCTAAATTCGATTTGTCTCCGGCAATGTCATTTGCGATATCGCGTTAAACGAAGACTCTCTGCGGGCCCGTCCAAAGCGAAACTTCAGGCGGAGGACATTTGCATAACCAGTTTAGGCTAAGTTGGAATGACGGAGTAAGATCTCTATTCTGTCACATCTCCAATTGGACAAGTGTTCTTTGGACAAGTGTTATCTTTTTTATGGAGAGAAGATGAAAAAGCGGGGTTACTAAAGGTGCTTTTTAGCACTTCTGCTCTGTGTAAAACGATATTAATTTAAAGCAGTTTCAAACAGATGCTAATAGAACTAGACGACAAATTCTGATATGTTCAACTCTCCACATTTTGCTGAGTAGATTCCTTGACTTTTGTGAGAGAAAAATTATATATGATTTTTGATCGACAAAATTAGATGAATAATGCCATGTCATATTCAGAAATGTAATTTTAAGAGTAAGATTAATTCAAAATTGTTTTCACTGAAAATTATAGAGGAATCCTGTTGTGTGATTCCAGATCGAGTGATAAAACCGGCTAAAATCACTGGAAAAACATTGGGACAAAACTGGCGAATAAAAAAATAATCCAAATACTGGTAAATGTAAGACTCGTGAAATCCGAATAAGAAAACCATCTAAAAGCCAGTCAAAATAAAAAGAAAGATTTGAATTAATAGCTGCAATGATAATTCGAGAAGAGGAATAGATATAGAATTAATGAAAATATAAACATGAAGTAGATGTCCCTTTGAAATTCTTAATATAACAACAATAAAATCACACAAAAATCTAGTCTTAGTCTATAACTCTTTTATGTATATTCGTAAGGAAAATATTATGAGAACATTGACATTGTAAGTTATTAATATTGAAAGAGAAACGAAGACAATCCTAATAGAACTCAAATATTAAAGATAGTTATCACTCAAGGGAAACCTGATTGACCTGAATTTCAAAACAAGTTAATTGCAACAGGAAATCTGAAAGAGAATGCTAGAATTAAACTTGGTAAAACCCCAACAGGAATTTGTAATAAAAATAAAAAGAATTTTAAGAGAAAGATGAAATAGGAAATTGTAAAATACAATGCTGGTACACTTTGTAATTTCAGCGTATAATTATTATGATTATTCTAATTATTTCAATCATCATTATAATACTAAGAATTATACTATTCGTGTTCTTCTTATTGTACTTGAAGATATGAGGATGCAGCTTATATTACCTTTTGTCTATCAAACTTCCACAAAATAGAGAGAGAGAGAGAGAGAGAGAGAGAGAGAGAGAGAGAGAGAGAGAGAGAGAGAGAGAGAGAGAGAGAGAGAGAGAGAGAGAGAGCGTAGATATGATATTCTTGAGAGAAAATAGGAGAGAGTTCTATAATGGTAATTTTCCTTATAAAATTTATTAAAATTTATTTTCTTGACTATATTAAGAATACCCCGACTTTATATCTTGTAAAGACCAGATGTTGTGTGTGTGTGTGTATGTGTGTGCACCCGAATCAGCCAAAAGACGAACGCAGCAGTTTTGAAACCCAGTCCATAATTCAAACACCAATTCTTTATTCATGAAATGTTATCTCCTTATAACAACCTCATGGTTCATGCAAACATCTCCCCAAAATATAATTCGGAAGAGAAACTTATCCGTTAGCGAAAAGAGTCGCGAATTCATATCAAAATAATGAAATTCGTTTAACATTAGAAACAACAATTTTTTTTTTTATATGTAAGACAAATTACTCATCAGTTAATTCTACGAATCATGTATTTTATGACAAGCATGTTTTATTATTATTATTATTATTATTATTATTATTATTATTATTAATAATAGTAGTAGTAGTAGTAGTAGTAGTAGTAGTAGTAGTAGTAGTAGTAATATCATTATGATTATAAGCTAAGGTAATATTATTAGCATTATTATTATAACCTAAGCTACAACTCTACTTGGAAAAGCATGATGCTATAAGCCCAAGGTCTCCAACAGCGAAAATAGCCAAGAGAGGAAGGGAAATAAGGTAACAGATAAATAGTGGGCTTGAAAGTACCCGTAAGCAGAACTCTAACCCATGACACTGGAGGACCGTGGTACAGAGGCTATGACACTAGCCCTGACAAGAGAACAATGGATTGATTTTGGAGTCTGTGGAATTTTCTTACCTCTCTTTAGACAATCGTGGAAGAAGTATGAGTAAAAGATATTGCAAATGTATCCAATTATAGAGCTTTCTTTTCATGGATAATTTTTTTTTCGGCAAATAGATGTCGATTATCTCAAATAAATTTCCTAATTCTTTCTTTAGACCTTTTATTAAAACATAAATACATAAAATAAATATAAAATGTAATCAATAACAAGAGCATTCCGAGGATATATACAAATGCAAATGATTTTAAACCAATAAATTTTCTATCAATTAATTAGAAAGAAACAATTTTACTGTGGTGGAAAACTATTGCTTAAGAACAGACGCACAAAATATTTAATTCCATTCTTTAACTAATATTTGTATTACTGAAGATTTATTTTGA
>NC_090741.1:98867208-98892208 GCF_036898095.1 Palaemon carinicauda | reverse complement strand
AGCCTTCTTCAATAACTTTACTGTAGTCTCATGATCTTTGAGGGTCGTTACGATATCCGCACTAACGGTCGAAGGTAGCATGCTTTGTTGGGGGTTTACCATATAGGTACCCAACTGCTTCACCATCTGCTCAGCGGCTGCTTCTCCTTCCTCTATACCTCCTTGAAGGTCCCTCTTGACCTTCCGGACATTTTCCAGGTTTCGCCGAATTAGTGCTTCATCAATCAGAGGAATATACACACCTACGGGAATAAACATTGAAATATAAGTTTCGGAAATATAATCAAGGCTCTCACACACACACACACACACACACACATCAAAATACATGGCTAGATTAATATAAGAAACATAGTACTTAATATTTGTTTATTTAAAGGAATTCAAAACTTCCAATGAAAATACTTTGAAAAAACTCACTCCTTTGGAAGCAGGTAACCTCCTCATCCAGAAGATGGGCATCGTTCTTGTACGAGTATTCCATGCTTGTTTTCTGTAAGGTCCCGTGTGTGTCAAAGGTCGAATTGATTTCAGTTGGTGAACTTACCGTATGTGCCAAAGGTCGAAGTGACTCCACTATATATAGTACGCACGTAAACACAAACGTACACACGCACCCAGGCCAGCAGTTTTAAGGATTCGCCTACTGACCCGCCTACTGTTTAAACGTTTACCACCGTCACTGCTTCCCTCGGGGGGCCCAGTTTCGTCAGTTTGGTGTGCGCGTTTCCAGCAGTTGTGCAAGCGTGATTTACAGCATGGAAAATTCCTCACCAGGTATAATATAGCCTTATCAGTGAAATTTCGAAAATATTTATGATGTGAATATTGGGATTATGTTAAGTGTCGTGAATTAGCTATTACTTTTGTTTGTTTCTTCTTTTTTTTTAGAGAAGCGGAGTGCGAAAAGAAAATTTGAAAAGAGTGAGTCTCATCTCCCGCTCAAAAAATGAAAGAAATATCATGCAAGTAAGTACTGTTTAATATAAAAATGTAATGTATAGTACCATTATCTATTTTCGAAATATTCAACCCAAGGATTATTGCAAGTTTAGTCTGAAAGGAATTGTTAAAGTAGAATAAGATCTAGGATGGAGATTCTCTAGTTTCCTTTTTGCGTATTTATAATCATTACGTGTGTTACAATTTGGCTTTACAATGCATGCTTAAAATTTACCTTAGACCTTTCAAATAAACTACAACAGTAGCATTTCTCTCTCGTTCCAGTGCTTACGCCTGGAGGGGAATTACCTGTAAATAAATCGTCTCATCACGCAATTCCTACATCCACAAAAACGGATGGAGGGGAATTACCGGAGAAAACAACACCACCTCTACCTGCAATTGCTACAACCTCAGCAGGTGAAGTTTCACGTGGGCAACCTCCCACACCTGGGGGATCCCCCTCGACACCTGATACAGGACCGGCACTCATTCGCATTAATAGAGAGACCGCATTCAATTACATGTACGTTGTTGAAGAATTCTCAGCCCCCTCAGTAGGTGACCCAACATTATTTATGGTAATTTGTAGGGATGATATTAGTGTGCGAATACGGAAATATTTTAAAAACAAAATATTTACAGCCAAGATTGTGGGACTTTTGAACTCTAGTATGAGGAAGCTAAGCTTTCAAAAATTGGGGGAAACGGAAAACGAACCTGTGGAGCTTTGGCTCCCAGCGACGATTATTAACGCTAGGGAAATCAATAAGCTCTTAGATAAATGGGAACATTTCATTGAAGATAAATTCCCACAAATAAGCAGTGAATTAAGGGGGAGTGGGTGGACAGTTGAAGGTGTCAAGAATTTTAAACTCTTTTTTCACCGCCAAGCTGTAATGTCTGGAATGGGTGCATACATTTTTCCTAAAAAAGAAGTCCGCGGAAGTGAGAAAGTTTTTAATCCCTCTGGAATTGGGAATTCCTGCCTAATTCAATGTCTGGCTGCCTACTTTATCGCTAAACAACAGCCATCTCCACGCTGGAAAAATATTTATCGCGCTGTAAATAGTATTCAACGTTGCTCGGAATACGTCAATTTTACCCGACTCACCTTCCCCATCCAATGAGAAGACATTTCACGCCTCGAGTTGGCAAATCATATCTCCATTTACGTTTACGAAATGGAAAATCCGCGGACGGAAGGTACTTGCTACTTGCTGCAATTTTCGAGGCGGGGAATGAAAAAAATTTCCAAGCATAGTCCCACTTCTCCTCTTAGATGGGGAACATACATGCCTCATTAAGGATTTTCATTCCTTCGTGAAATCCTTTGCCCAGGTAAGATCTCTCGACCCTCTGTACTTTTGCCATAACTGTCTATCACAGCATTCGACAACCTCTAAGCAAGAACAGCATGAAGCCAGTTGTGATCTCGCTGTAACGTTGAATTTTCCCCCCGTCGGAAGCACAGTAAGGTTTAGAAATCAGCATAAGACGCAAAAGTTTTCCTATATTTGCGTCTTTGATATGGAATCAGCTTTATACAAATCTCCTGGTGCGTATGGTGTAGAGACAATACATAAATCAATAGTGTACTGCTACATCATTTTCGATTGCTAAGGTCAAAGAGTGGCTTCGAGTTATTATTGCGGAAACGATTGTGTTGACAAGTTTCTGGCAGACCTTAATGCTTGTTGGGAGACAATAAGAAAGCAATGGCGAACTTTCCCCATTCATATGACAGCGGAGGATGAAAGGGCATTCCTTGAGCAGGACGTATGCCAATTGTGCAAGTCACCATTCAAAGACGGGAGCGATAAACATAGACATCACGACCACGCCAGTCCTAATACCAATTTTATTGGGGCGTACTGTAGGCGATGTAATTTATCATGCCGCGAACAAAAAACACATCTCCCTGTTTTTGCCCACAATTCGAGTTATGACTTAGGCCTCATCCTTAAGGATCTTAAAGATAAAGTCCAAATCAGTATCATGACGAAACAAGGTCTAAAAATTCAGCGAATGTCTGTTGGAAATTTAATTTTTCTCGACTCTCTAGCCTTTCTACGGTCTTCTTTGGATAGTTTAGCTTCTGAATATTTTAGGGATGGAAGGAAAGCACGATTAACGGAGGAAATGTTAAGTGAGATAAAGAATGAGGAACTTAGGGCTGAAATTATTCGGGGTAAATTACCTTTCTGCTATGACTATATAGATAGTCTTTCAAAACTCGAGGAAAGGCAGTTACCCCCTCAATCGGCATTTTACAACAGGCTAAAGGCGTGTGATCTATCGGATGAGGAGTATAAACGCGCCCAGCGTGTTTGGACTATCGCCAAATGCCAAACTCTGAAGGATTTTCTCCTCCTATACCTCATTGTAGACACTAGCCTATTAGGGGATATTCTCATTTGGTGGCGTGATATACTTTATAGTAAGTACGGTCTTGATTTACCACACTATGTTTCACTTCCATCCTACGCTTTCGACAGCTTTCTTAAAATGAGTAACATCGAGTTGGATCACGTCTATGATGAAGAATTGTATAATCTTATTAGGCACAATGTGAGGGGCGGGTTCACTTCCGTTGTGCGTCAGTCATTCACAGCCAACAACCGTGAAATAAATTCTTCTTTTAATCCAGACCTCCACCAAAGCTCTTACATTCTATATTTGGATTTCAACTCTCTATACGCAACAGTCATGACTAGAAACCTCCCTTCCGGTGGGATTCGTAAACTTTCCGATGAAGAAAAAGATCTGTTTTCAGGAAGAGGTATTGAAAATGTTATCACGAATGAAGACAAGGGATACTGGCTCCTCGTCACTACAAAAGTACCTTCGGAAGAAGTTGCTAGAGCGACAGATGAACTACCCCTATGCTTATCTCATGAAGAAGTCACCTTTAGAAATCTATCTCCCTATTGTAAAAACGTGCTAGAGAATGAAGGAGGACAAATGGGTGTGAAGTGCAAAAAATTATGGCCACCCACCGTAGTAAAAAGGAGTATCTTATTTCTCTCCCCCTTAATCAGCTGTATATGGAGTTAGGTCTGGAACTGGAAGCTGTTCATTCAATCTATGAATTCAATCAAAGTGCTTACATGAACGATTTCATTAAAACTAACATCGAAGCGAGGACAGCGGCCACCTCATCAACAGAGAAAAAAGCTTTTAAGACTATGAGTAACTGCGTCTTTGGGAAGACTTTACTCAACCCTTTGAAATACGCGGAAAAAAGTCGAGTTGTTACGAAGCCCGCGGTTTACTTAAAAGAGGCCCGTAACCCGCGGCTAAAATCATCCATTCGTTTGAGTGAAGACCGCGTTATCTGCACTTCCACCCTTCCGCAGGTTGTCATCAATATGCCTAATTATATAGGATTTGCCATTCTGGAAGCGGCCAAGTTTGATCTCTATTATTTCTTTTATAAAACACTCAAGCGTAAGTATGGTGATAAAGTCAAACTCATTTACACTGACACAGATAGTTTAATTTTTGCTCTGGAAGTTCCCGACCTTAAGTCGGAGTTTGCTCAAGAACCCCTGAAATCGTATATGGATTTTTCCAATTTCGATGAAGACCACCCTCTTTTTAATAATGAAAGAAAAGGCGAGTTGGGGCTTTCAACCCTGGATAGGTACGGTCCTCGGACACCCCTTTAAGGGTATACTCGGACGCGAACGACCCCGACGCCAAAAAAAATTCTTGAAAAATCAGTTTTTGCAGTAACCTCCTTTTTTCTTTTGCCAAAAAAAACTTCAATGAATGCTTAAAACAACTGTAAAGATAAATACTACTCATCTGCAGAAAAACTATTTATTATAAATATTTTAAAAAATTAAGTAGAAAAAAAAAAGACCTGACATAAAAATTCATAAAAAAAAGTTTATACATATATACACAAATCCTTTTAGGAATTGATTCTTGAATGTTTAGGACACATCTTGATGTATTTTGGATGAAGTCAGACCCATGGAGGTGAAGATCTGAAATGAGAAAAAAAGGGTAACTTTTTTGGGCCAAAAAAAATTGTCCAAATTTCATGAATTTTTTTGGGTACCCAAATGAAATAGGAAGTGGCTATTTTTTTTAGGGAATAAACATATGTTATCCTAAAATAGAAATATGTAAAAAAATCTTCATTATTTTGTAAATTACATTTATATCAGGGGCCATATCTAAAGGTAATTTTTTGAGTACTTGGAAATTTCGTAAAAAAATACATATATTTAATATATAATATGATATTTATGCAGGTAAAAATATACCAAAATATCACAAATTCTATAGGGAACAAGAATATATATAGATAGGGCAGCTTACGCTTCGGATATGTCCACAAAATGGCCGCCAACCACACTGACTCAGACTCCCTAATCTGCCACTTGAAATGTAGGAAGGGTATGTCAATTTCAAGGTGTTATTTACTAATCTAATTATTATTGGATATGCATAAAAATTGTATGGTGGGTTGCTGGATAATTGTCGATTATTTTACGCCTATAAAATTAAAATTCTGACCCAAAAAATTTTTTTTGAAGGGAAATAAAATCGAAAAAAAAAATGTAAAACAATATTTTAGCTAAAAAAATTTGATGATATTCAATCAAAAAAAAAGTAAACAAAATTTTCCGACAAATAAACATCTAGAGGAATCATTACTCTGTGATAGTTCCTTAGTACGTAGTAATTTTGAAAGAATTGGGAAAAAACAAAAAAATGGCAATCACCGGAAAATCGAACACATACCTATATATACGCCATATCTGGCTAAAAAAAAGATAGGCATGGGTAGCCAGATCATCTAGAAACACTTTCCAACACTATAAAAATATAAGTTTTGCGACACTACTTGCCAATTCCTTACGGTAACATGACTAAGCAAAAAAATGCAAAACAAATAAAAAGGGGCACTCGTGGAAAAATGGCCATTCTAATATACGGCATTTCAGAAAAAAAAAATTTCAGCCACGTGCTAGGCAAACCATCAAGGCATATTTTCCGACAAATAAACATATAAATGAAATATTACTCTGTGATAGTTCCTTAGTACGTAGTAATTTTGAAAGAAATGGGAAAAAACGAAAAAATGGCAATCACAGGAAAATCGAACACATACTTATATATACGCCATATCTGGCTAAAAAAAAAAATAGGCATGGGTAGCCAGATCATCTAGAAACACTTTCCAACACTATAAAAATATAAGTTTTGCGACACTACTTGCCAATTCCTTACGGTAACATGACTAAGCAAAAAAATGCAAAACAAATAAAAAGGGGCACTCGCGGAAAAATGCCCAACATTCTAATATACGGCATCTCAGATAAAAAAAAAAGACATGCACGTGTTAGCCCAACCATCAAGGCACACTTTCTAACACATAAACATGAAAAAAAAATCAATAATATACGGCAATTCCTTACTACGTAGTAAATTTTTACAAATATTGAAAAAAAAAACAGAAATTGGCAACCGCAGTTAAATACCCAATATACCAATAACTACGTCGTATCTGACAAAAACAAAATCACGCATGGGTAGCCAGATCATCTAGACACACTTTCCAACATTAAAAAAGCAAAAGTTTTACGACACTATTTCGCAATATCTTACGGAAAAATGACTTGGCAAAAAAATTAAAAAAAATTAAAAAGGGACACTCGCGGTAAAATGCCCGACATTCTAATATACGACATCTCAGATAAAAAAAAAGACATGCACGTGTTAGCCCAACCATCAAGGCACACTTTCTAACACATAAACATGAAAAAAAAATCAATAATATACGGCAATTCCTTACTACGTAGTAATTTTTACAAATATTGAAAAAAAAAACAGAAATTGGTAACCGCAGTTAAATACCCAATATACCAATAACTACGTCGTATCTGACAAAAACAAAGTCATGCATGGGTAGCCAGATCATCTAGACACACTTTCCAACACTAAACAAGCAAAAGTTTTACGACACTATTTGGCAATATCTTACGGAAAAATGACTTGGCAAAAAAATTAAAAAAAATGAAAAAGGGGCACTCGCGGTAAAATGGTCCTCGTGGTGATGAACGACATTTTAACTAAAAAAAAAAACATGCACATGGTAGCCAAACAATCCACCAAGACTTTCCACAACTGATAACCTATACAAGTTGCACCATTCTACGACAATTTCATAATACGTAATAACTTTGATAATTATGCAAACTACCTCAGAAAGGTAAACTCGGACGTGAACGACCCCGACGCGTCTCCGAAATCGGGGAAGGAGTACAGCTACAGCAATGCACATCTGGACACTACTAGAGCGTGTAGGGGAGACACCTCCTGCAGGTCGATCACCCACAAATTCAGTCACAGGGGTGAGTCACGTGAGAAAAACCTGTTTTTTTTTGACGCTCGGGGTCGCAAACGACCCACCGTACCTATCCAGGGTTAAAATCGGAAACTGGTAGTACATTAATAGCAGAGGTGAAAGCGTTGAAACCTAAAATGTATTCTCTGTTACTAGCCAACCAGGAGCAGATTAACAGGGTAAAAGGTATCCCCAGACACCTACATTCTCGTATGAAGCATGAACAGTATACGCAAATCCTGGAAGATCATCGGGTCAATTACGTCACTCTGCGTACAATTAGAAATGTTCAGGGGCAGATGAGCACCACCAAAGTAGAAAAGAAGTGCCTTTCAGCCTTTGACGCAAAACGTTTCCACGTAAGTCAATACATTTCTTACGCATACGGTCATCCGGATATTGTAGAGGAAGAGGATGAGCAAGTAGCGAGGGAGGTCCCCACAAACAATCCTCTCCCCAAATTAGCGGTGGCGTCTTATTCTCCACCAGACCCGCTTCCTCGCGTTTATCAAAATTTGTGGAAAAAGAGAGAAGAAAAGGTTGCAGAGTACTTTCCTCTACCCGAAGGAAATTCATCTACATTGGCGTGAAAGGGGAAACACACTTCTCTCTCTCTCTCTCTCTCTCTCTCTCTCTCTCTCTCTCTCTCTCTCTCTCTCTCTCTCTCTCTCTCTCTCTAATTGCTAAGTTCGATTTCCCTTTGTAAATGTATTGTCAACCGGGTTGGTATTTTTCATTAATGGGGGTATTCATTCCACAGTACTTATATCATTGCATTTGAAGTAAAGGCGCAGTTAAATGTGGGATCTGTTAAAATGTACAAGTGTTTTAACGAAGAAGACTTGGACATTTTTAGGGAGCCAGCGCGTATTATTGTGTCTGGCTTCTCCAACACGGGAAAATCTTTCTTAGTTGAACAACTTATATTAAAGTACGAAAGTAAGTTTACACACATTGTTATGTGTGGTGTGGATAGTCATACTTTGAAAACCCATCCAACAATTGGGGCAAAACTCTCTCTCTACGCCAATATCGTAGACCCGATGAGTGAGATAGATACGGAAGCTGGGGTCTACTCTATATTATACATCCTCGATGATGTTTTTCGCGAGGTTGTCCATGACAAAATTGTTGTAGACGTCTTTACTAAGGGTCGGCATAAAAATATCTCTGTTATTTTTATTACGCAAAATATGTTTTACGGTGGTAAATACGCCAGGAATATAAGTATAAATGCCTTGCATATGCTTTTGCTGAGAACGAGGGATATGTCTCAAGTTGAGTTATTAGGAAGGCAAATATTCGGTTCGCCTTTATCGAAAAAATTTGTGAATGTTTATAAAAAGGCTGTTATGGCTGAACCCTTTTCCCATTTGCTGGTAGATTTAAGTTTAAATACTCCTAGCGAACTCCAGCTGAGAACAAATATAGCAGGGAGTTCCTCGTGTGAAGTAGTTTTTGGAGAATGGGAGACGTAAAGAGAAAGATTTTGGAAACCGTATATGAAAACTATTCACACCCATCAAGCTTAGGGGGTATAAAATCCATCTACAAAGCCGCTAGAGCTCTGAACCCGGGAATTACCGTAAGTAATGTAAAAGACTATTTGGCGACGAAAGATGCTCATACATTGCATACACTCACAAGAAAACATTTCCCGAGACGTCAAATGGTGTCTCCAGCTCCTAGAGTTATTATCAGTTGCGATCTCGCGGATATGCGACGTTTATCTAAATTTAACAAGGGCGTAAACTATCTTATTTGCATAGATATCTTCTCCCGTTACCTCAAAATTGTTCCTCTCAGAAACAAGAAAGCGCAGACTCTGTTAAAAGGCTTAATATCGATCCTTTCCTTACCCGAATTTCTTGGGGTCAGCCGCCTTCTTACTGACCGCGGGTCGGAATTTTATAACAAACTTACATCTAAGTACCTGGAAGAAAAAAATATAAAACTTTACAGCGTCTCCTCATATGAAATCAAAGCTGCCATTGCAGAGCGTGTTATACGTACGCTAAAGCAAAAGATATATAAGCATTTAACTCTGCGAAATACCCTCGTCTATGTTGACGTCCTCCCCCAACTTGTAAAAAACTATAATAGATCCCCGCACCGAGGATTAGGAGGGGGACTGACTCCCCTTGAAGTGCATAGATATACAGACCCAGAAATCATTAGACAGCAATTTCGGAAAATGTATAAAGCAAGCGTGTTTAAACCCAAACAAAAAAGTAATGCACTAGACGTAGGTCAGTCTGGGCGTATTGCGAGTGAGCTCTGACGGTCTGTATTCCATCGCGGGTATAAAATACAAAATACACTAGAAATATTCAAAATTAGAAGCGTAGACAAGAGTCAGGCCCCACTGACTTATTATCTGGAAGATCTTGCCGGTGAAAAAAATGAGGGAGTTTTTTATAGAGCGGAACTAATACCTACGGCTATACCAGAAACTTTCCCTATAAATATTATCAGAAGGAAAGTCGAGAAGGGAAAAGTCAAGTATCTCGTATCATGGAGAGGGTATCCCCAAAGTTTTAACTCGTGGATACATAGTAAGGATGTTGAAAGGTTAGTCGGGAAAACTCGGAAATGAAATCCCACATACACAAACATGCTGATTTTCTTCTCTTCTTAAATAACCTCCCCGCCAGAAAAAGGTCTGAATTAATTCCTTTACTAAAGAGGACCCATCTTGATTGCTTATCGGAGATCTTTTCCAACTTTTTAAAGGAAAATCTGACTCGTGATAGTAAATCAGTAGAAAAGGTGAAGAAATATAGGAATGAAATAAGGACGGTAGCCCGGAAAAAGACACCGCTTAAAGAGAAAAGAAAAATCTTATCATCGCAGAGAGGGGGTGCTATACTTTCAGTACTTCTGCCTTTAGCAGCGAGTCTAATTGGGGGTTTGTTAGGAAGATGAAAGAGTATTGCCTAATACCGCGGAAGACGGCAGAAGGATTTAGTCTCCACCAAGACAGTGGGGAAAGTAGATTTCAAAACTCTAAACAAAATGTAGAGGAGAATGGAAAGGGAGACAAGCAGCAAGGGGGGGGGAGGAGGAGATAATAGTGATTTACTACGTAATCTATTGCAAATGATACAAGCGATGAAGTCCAAGTTTGAAAGTAAGCCAAAGAAAAGAAGACGTAAAGGGTTAGGGGGAAAACTAAAACGTGAGCCCGATCCTCTCCCCCTCCCTAAACAGGTGGTGTACAGCAATCCCCCTCTCGACCATCCGATAGATATGCAACTAACACCAACCAACAGAAGGCATGCCCTTGCTTTTCTCAAGTTTTTTGAAGGACGGATTGACTTCCAGTGGGATGATAAGGGAAATTTGAGAAAACCCATCGATCGTTTAAATGTAATGGTAGTGTTAAAGAAATTGATTCAACAAGCGTGTGCTATAGAGGAAGAGGACCTGACTTTTTATAAAATCCTGTTGGATACAGCGGGAATTCCTTATTCATATATAAAGAATGCAAAAGCTCGGCTGCAAATTTATGGAAGTAAGGTGAAAATTGGGAAAGGTAGCCGAAAACGCGAGGAAACTAAAAGAAAAGAATTAAAAGACAAACTGCGTTGGGTTCCTTATTAGAAATTACAGTCTGGTGTAGATGGGTATGAAATACGTGTGCTAACAGGTTGCACCATCCGAAATAGGAAACGGCGGGTGGTGGGGCGACTATGACTGAGGTGATGTGCGGAGATTGGCGCCGCAACTTTTCAGTCTACAACGGGACCTCCTCAGAATGCAGTACTCCCCTCTTAAACTCTCCATCACCTCCTTTAAAGACAGGGTCCTAAAGAGGGGCGATGTCTCCTTGGTAGTGGGTGGGAATTCTATAGCCATTGAGTCATACGGCCTAGCTGGTGAGACTTATAAAGCCTACCCATACGGTGATATTGTGAGCAGTAGAAGACGTCTTTTTAATTTGTCTCGGTGCATTCGTGACGATCGACATCCCGTCGGAATTGCCATCCTGAGGAAACCCCCGAGTTTCCCCACAGCAAATGTACCATACGTAGCCACCCTAATTACCCAGTTTAACTATGGGTATTCTTACGACAACGATAGTGATGGGAAGCTTCGATCGTATGTGGAAACTTCAAAAGATACTCATTTTGTCGTAAATCTACAAAATGATACTACCGAGGCCCGTATTTTCAACTTTAAGAGGTGTCTAAATGAAGTAGAACAGTGTGCAGTGGAAAAAAAATGATAATATAAAAATTTTCGCTGTACCTATTGGAATTGGGCGGTCTGGTCGTGCTGATCCAATATGGATGCAGTACTATTTGCCCGAGTTGGAGAATTCAGCGAGGAGGATGGCTGGAAGTGGTAAACAGCTTATTTTATTAGCCACTGAAAAATGCATGTTACCCAAAGAATTGGGAAACATGGAAAGGTGTTCACTCGCGAAACCGAAGGATTTACCGGCTAATGCTTCTATTTGATTAATTTCAATGTTCTTTTTTATTTCATTGAAAAAAAAGTTATAGGGTGTATCATTTTTCACTTTTAAGTTTGACTAAATATACTCTTCATTCTGCGAATGAGAAGATTTTTATTTTCTCGTATTCTACTTTTTAAAAATAGTAATAAAGTAGACCATTTTGTTTTTATGTTTGGATGATGTAATTCTCATCTGCGAATGAGAGGATTTCATTTTTGTTTCTCTCTCTTTGAAAAAAGAAAAAAAAATATCTTGTATCTTTATGTTTATGTAATTCCCTTTCAGCGGCTGGGAATAATTATGTAAGTGTCTTTGAACTCTGAAGTTTGACGTAATGTACCCTTTCTGCGGATGAAACGATTTTTTTCATTTCAGATATTTTACCAGTCAAAAAATAGTTATAAACTGTGTCATGCTGTACTTTTATCTTTGGGTTATGTAATCCCCATTCGGGGATAATTATGTAATAGTGACTTCATTAATAAAAAGTCTTACTGTCTCTTGGTTTAAATATACCCAACACAAGTAGAATACATTCAGTCATTTCTTAGCCACAATGGGTGGCGAAAGCCATATCGTAACACTGACCTCTCTGGGTAATAGGGATATTTTCCCTGAAAATAATGCAGGTAACTTTACATATAAGCTTCAGAATAGTATAAATTTAGATCATAATTTGGAGCATGAAGTAGCTCTCATCAATATTCATTACCCCAATGAAATATACGGCCTCGTCAGTGGTGAAGTTGATTCCGGAATAGAAATAATTATTACAAAGGTGCGGATATCCGTAGGGGGTGAGCCCACTATTACGTCACGTACAGAGGAAACCTACAAACCTAGATTAAGCATTCTATCCACTGATGCTGACTATATAGTATCCAGTATAAATGAAGACATAACATACGCTTTGAAGAACATCCTACCGGTCGAATTTTATAAGGAAAATATACCTGCGACAGGACTATTAGAATATGACTATCAAAGAGAGAGAGTTCTACTCAAGTTCACAAAGAGACAGGAAACAAGAGAGGCAATTTATCGAAAAGGTCCTGTTCAGGCCGTAAAATTAAAATTTGGAAAAAGAATTGGAGCAACTTTGGGTTTTAATACAGACGAACCTTATCAAATTTTTGAAACCACCACAGGGGAACCTATGATTAAGTCGCATAATCTGCTGGCACGTTTCCCACCCTCCCCAACATCCGGGGTAGACTTTATTCTTGTTTATTCGGATATTGTTGGAAGATCTTATTTCGGGGGTAAGAAAGTTAATATATTAGACAGCTTTAGTATGTGGGGTAGTAAAACGCGGGGGTATCATAATTATGTGTATTACCCCATAGGGACAAAGGAATTGGATGAAATATCAATCCGCTTGACTGATCAAGAAGGACGAGCAATACACTTTCGTGAGGATAGTAGCACAATATGCATTCTTCATATTAGGCCGAAGCAGAAATCAATATAAAAGCAAGTACCCAAGCACTTAGGTTTATTCCGGAGCGAGGCGCCATGAGGGTAGCGTTTATCCCTCCCTCTCCCGAGGAGTTCAGTATCATATTTACTAGTGATCCCATAAAACTTCAACGAGGAGGGTCTCTAGGGGATATTGAGATATTTAGAGCCCCCAGGCGTTCGCAACAGGGCGGCGGAATTTTTAGCCTATTAGCTGGACTGGCTAAAAGAGTCGCACCCTTTGTAGCAAAAGCCGTCTTACCGTCGGCCTTAGAATTTGGGCAAAATGTTATAGGTGATTTACAACAGGGAACTAAAGATTTCAGGTCTAGTCTTAAACAAAGCGGGGTAGAGGCGCTAAAATCAACTGGGCGACGCATCGTTACTGGCGGGGGAAAGAAAAGGAAAAAAGTTAAAAGAAATGGCAAGAGAAGAGAAAATAAAAAGAAAATCCTTTGTAGGAATTTAGGATATAAAGACGTGTTTAGCGCGATGTAATTTAGTTCCTGTAAATAAGTGCGTGAGCAAAGACATTAACAATGGCATCTGCTGCTCCGAGAATTGCTGGGCATGTGGGGAATGAATTACCTACATCCCATTTTACCGCTGGCGTCGTAGATAGTTTTCCGAGGCCCAACCGGATGCTGATAGTAGAGACATCAGTGACTGATCGTCAGACGTCTTTTATTCTCCCTACTAATCTTACCTCGGGAGGGGCTATCACTGATGGCTATCTCGAATTTCGTATCAATGGCATAGAAGGAACTCTAATTGATTTAGCGAGTCTAGCTATAGAACTTCATTTAAAAGTTACGGCCCCGGATGGAAGTGCGTTGGGTGATGACACAGATGTTATCTTCGTCAATGCTTTGGCGAATACAATCTTTAAGTCAAGTCAGGTTTATATTGGAGAAAGACTCGTAGAATCAAATCCCCATTTCAATTACTGGTCTTTTATAAAGTTATTAACTACTGCTAAATCCCACACTGTGAAAACAATTGGACGTCTTGGATATCTTTTCCAGGATTACAAGGGAACTTCCATTTCAAATGTACTTCCGGCTGATTATTTCACAAAATGGAACAAAATGGAAAAGGAGTGGGTGACAAAGGGAAAAAGAGAAGGACTACATATTTTCACCCACTTATGCTCGATGTTGCCTCTGTAGATGAATATTTGATGGATAACATAGATGTTCGTATCAAGTTGGAATTAGCCCCGAATGCGTGGTTCATTAATTCCACCGCAACTATCGACGAATTTAAATTTAATCTCCAAGAAGCTATACTGCACGTTGATAAAGTTATCCCAAGACCACCGGCTTTACTGGCACTCCATCGGTTACTTTCGAATCCTAATAGTTCTGTGGAAACTGTCTTTAATAAAACACTTTACAGGACGTACGCGTTAGCTCCTAATCAGACTCAGGCAACGTTGGATTTGCCTTTCAATAAGGTCATACCTGAAAAATTATACCTAGCCATTGTTAATATGGAGAGCTTTAATGGAGTATTGAATAGAAATCCCATTTATTTCGGTCATAATAATTTAAGTCATATAGGAGTAACACTAAATGGATCCACTTTATACGACATAAGGTCGCAATTCCCAGAAAATTATTCCCATATTTACTACGAGACATTAAAATCTCTAGGGTTAACTTATGATCATCTAATTCATTTTGATTGCTACGATCGTGGACGGACGGTAATTGCATTCAACTTCAAACCTGAAATTGCATTAATGGATACTCTCGAGGTAGAGAAAAACGGGGACTTGAGGATTAATTTAACGTTTGATCGACAGATTAACGAAAATAGGATTATTTTATTGTATGGAGAAACCCAGGGTGTTATAACCATCGATCAAAACCGGAATGTGTATTGCGACGTCAGGGCGTAAGACATGAAATTTTTCCTAGGGATTCTTTCAGCGTGAATACTCCGCCTGTCATAAATGAACACCCATTTATGTAAGATTTTCATACAAGTAGGTAAAAAATATCCGCTGTTTTCATGAGGGGATATTTTTAAAGGAAGTTTTTCCTAATAATAAACAAAAACACTGTTACAGGTATTTTTAGAATAAGTGTGTGTGTGTGTGTGTGTGTGTGTGTTTAAGAGGGTGGGGGTGTTGGGAGTTCACTGCCCCGGTTTCCATATCATTATTTGGTGAAAATATATTAACGGAGAGGGTAAAATGACCAAGTAGTCGTACCCTGGAAGTGGTATGGGCGAGGTGTAAGATGAATATCAGGGATATAGAATTTGCTTTGAGGAATAAACTCGGTAATGAGGCGCACTTTTATGGATGCGTATCCAGTGACTATTTGGCTGGGTTCAAGATACCCTTGACAAGACCTAAGTCAATTTTACTTATTGCAAATACGCTTGCTTCTTACCAACATCGCAAAGTGGGGCACTGGGTCGTTTTTATTATCCAGAAGTCCCCATTTCAAAACATCATCTTTTACGACCCTTTAGGTATACCGCCTGAAGAACATTCGACGTATTTTACCGAATTTTTACGAAGGCATTCCACCATGAAGTGCTTTGCCAATGATATACGGGTGCAAAATTACAATTCGTCTCTGTGTGGGTTTCATTGCTTATATTTCACACACAGTGTAACTTTAATTGGAGTGTGAGGAGCCATTAGGAAACTGAGGGAACATTTATCACCATCCAATTTAAAGGAAAATGATGTCACTGTATTACTTTATTATCTTTTACATCTTAACAGTCGTCCATGTATGTATATCTGGCGTCGCACCAAGCCAGAATTATCAATGGAGATTTGTGAGTTGCTGAAACGACGTAATTAAAGCCGATCCGCTTTAGTTATGTAATTTCAAAATATCCTGTATGGTTACTGAAATGTTTCCTAATAATAAACTAATATTAAGTAGTACATGTTTCTTTTATCATCCTCCCACGTATTTTGGTGTGTGTGTGTGTGTGTGTGTGTGTGTGTGTGTATGAACTCATCTTAGACCCAATCCCAAAATATTTTGCTTTTGTTTTTATTATTATTATTATTATTATTATTATTATTATTATTATTATTATTATTATTATTATCTAATTTTAAAGGAAAATGCTGTAGAGGTTCTACTTTAATATCTTTTACATTTTAACACTCGTCCATGTATGTATGTCTGTTCCTAATAATAAACAAATATTAAGTACTACGTGTTTTTTATTATCCTCCTATGTATTTTTTTTATGTAAGAGTATGAAGCCGTCTAAGGCGTATCCTCGAACACCTCTGAAGAGAGAGAGGGAGAGAGAGCTATGCCAAGAGTATGAGATTACACGTCCAGAGCAGGTTGGGACAGGTGGTTAACGGGACTCGGGGCTTACCCTAGAGTATGAGATTGAGGAACTTCCCTAGAGTAAGAGATTACGGGGGCTTTCCATAGAATATGAGATTACGGGACTTCCCTAGAGTATGATATTACGGGCCTTTTCCCTAGAACATGAGATGAAGCCATCTTAGCGTCATCTTCAAATATGCCAGGGTAAAAGTTGGAAGGTCAAACACATTCTCTGAAGGGCGAGAGAGAGAGAGAGAGAGAGAGAGAGAGAGAGAGAGAGAGAGAGAGAGAGAGAGAGAGAGAGAGAGAGAGAGAGAATGTTTTTTTGTCTTCATTGGAAGTTAGGCTGTCTGTATTTATTTTACAGTAATTTTGATGTTTCCTTTAAAGAAACAAATATTAAGTACTGTTTCTTATATTAATCTACCCATGGAATTTGGTGAGTGTGTGGAGAGCGGGTTGGGACAGGTGGTTAGCCCTATCTACGGGTGGAGAACGGAAGGTGAAGGGTTAGACCTGTGACCGGAGGGGAACGGGACTCGGACGGATTGGGACAGGTGCTATTATTATTATTATTATTATTATGATTATTATTATTGATAATAATAATAATTATAATAATAATAATAATGATAATTATGTTTGCAAACAAATTCCCTTTAAGAGCAGCACACTATGTTTACGTCCTCAAGGTTGGGTAAACAGTTCCTGGACACGTATAAACACGTATAAACACGTACGTATGTCATTACGAAGAGTAGACTGATAATAACAAATGGTTACGTCCTCAATGTTTTGTAAACAAATTCCCTTTAGTCGTGACACAGTTCCCGGTCACGTACATACGCCATTACGTACCGTACGACCTTCAAATCAATGTTTGTAAACAATCCCTTTAATAGTAGCACACTATGTTTACGTCCTCAAGGTTAGGTGAACAGTTCCTCGACACGTATAAACACGTACGTACGTCATTACAAAGAGTTGACTGATAATAACAAATGGGTACCTCCTCAATGTTTTGTAAACAAATTCCCTTTAATCGTGACACAGTTCCCGGTCACGTACATACGCCATTACGTACCGTACGACCTTCAAATCAATGTTTGTAAACAAAAACTTATACCCCCCGTCACGTACATATGTCATTACGAACCGCACGACCTTCAAATCAATGTTTGTAAACAAAAAACTTCAAATAATACTACACTTCCGTACACAGTGACCCTCTGCGGGTATCGGGTTACTTCCGGGTGAGCCGCTATGGCCATACCCCCCTTTCCGGGTGAGCCTGTGTGGCCATTTTATGACTACTATTATTATTATTATTATTATTATTACTATTATTATTATTATTATTATTAATATTATTATTAAAATCTAACTCAAATTGGAAAAGCAAGATGGTATTAGACCAAGGGCTCCACCAGGGAAAAATAGCCCAGTGAGGAAAGGAATCAAGGAAAAAACTAAGCAAAGTAATAAACAATCAAAATAAAATATACTAAGAACAGTAACAACATTAAAATCGATTTTTCATATATAAACTATAAAAACTTCAAAAACATCAAGAAGAATAGAAATAAGATGGAATAGCGTGCCCGAATGTATCCTCAAGCAAGAAAACTCTAAAGGTGAAACTTTGGATAGCAATACCTAAATTTTCAGTTATTATTATTATTATTATTATTATTATTATTATTATTATTATTACTAGCTAAGCTACAACCCTAGTTGGAAAACCTAGATGCTATAAGCCCAAGTGCTCCAACGGGGAAAAATAGCACAGTGAGGAAAGGAAATATGGAAATAAATAAACGATATAATAAGTAATGAAAACTAAAATAAAATATTTTAAAAACATTAACAACATTAAAACAGATACTTGATATATAAACTATAAAAGGACCTATGTAAGACTGTTCAACATAATAACATTGGCTGCGATGTTTAACTTTTGAAGTTCTACTGACTCAACTACCCGATTGGGAAGATCATTCCACAACTTGGTCACAGCTCCAATAAAACTTCTAGAGTCCTGGGTAGTATTGAGCCTCATGATGGAGGCAATCATAAGGATCAAAGAAAGGCTTATTACTTATCATTATTATTCCTAATGTAGATAAAGGACTTGTCAGCATCCTTATCATAAGACAAAGCATGACAGATATTCATCTCTACATTCAGTACAATAACAAGCAAACAAGCAAACAAAGATTCTCGCGCGATATGTAAACCCAAATACATTAAATATACAATTTAAGGGAGAGCAAACAAGACACCGCTTGCCGAAGTTTACTTATAATTACAATTGGAAATAGATGAGTTCACATGAGCGATTCCCCAACATAATTAAGAAGAGAGGTATGCCCTGGTCCCATCCTAATTAACCGCTGCACCGCACCGAGTTCACCAAACTCTAAAGTCTAAATACACGGACTACCCGATTAATTACTTGGTCTTCGTCTCTCTGTCTTTGGGGTTTCCTGTTCATTTAAGTCTGCGATGTGAAATGCACTGAATTTGAAGTTTTTCAGATGAAATTGGGCGTGATAGTCAAATTGCCTTTTGTACGGACAAACTATTGAACTTTGAGATAAGTATGTACAAGAGGGTTCTTAATTGTTCTAAACTGTTGCGTGAAATTGAATTTGGTATTATGAATTGGTTTAAAAAAAAAGTTGAGCCCTGCATTTAGCTAATTGGTGCTGGGAGACTAATAGATATAAAAGACATATTGATAGATAGTAGTCGCTTACTGCAAAACCGAGATTTTATATAAAATTAATTCTAAACTTTAGATATTGTTATGTATTTGTACTGTAATACCATATGCGCTACGTGTATTAAAATCAATGCCATACTGTACAACATTACTCTTAATACACGTAACGCATGTGGTATTACAGTAAAAATACGTAACAGTCTCTTGAATCTTGTAGGACATTTTTTTTCTGAGAGATGATGCATTCTAACGGGTTTAAAATATTAAGGGGAGTTCTTCCCATAGTTTACTTAGTAGGGAGAGGAGAGAATGGAGAAAGATGACCAGATTCAATAGAAGTATCATTATTCAAATTACAAGTCAAGATGCATGCAACCTTAGTAGGATGAGCAGAACGCTCAAAGCCCAAAGGCGGGGTAAGTTGTGATTACTGGTCTTGTTTCAGTAATGACTTTACTGCAGGTCAAGAAGTGACCACAAATTGTCTTTAAGAAAGATTTTGTTCCCGTTCCAGTTATCAAACCTTTCTTTGAGTTAATATTCCACATGATTTCGAGAGGTCTACACAATACGTAGGTAATGTTTAGAGAATCGAAAGGCCTTAAAGGGCTTTTGAGATTCTGGTGGTTGGGGCCAGGCAGACAATTTATTCAGAGTCACTGGATTTATTGGAAATTTTTTTTCATTGTTCAACGCAATTAGATACCACGCACATAAAAAAAGGAATAAAACTACATCATGTAGTTTCTGGTATAATGCATATATATATATATATATATATATATATATATATATATATATATATATATATATATATATATATATATATATATATATATATATATATATATATATATATATATATCACACATTAATTCAACTTGGCTTATTGAGTTATTCAGTGTCATTTATTTTTATTCCTTTTATCCTGTTTATCTTTTCTTGATATTTATATCAAAATTAGAGCCGCAGATTTTGAAGCATTCAACCTTTTCAGTTACAGGTTGAGTTAAGGTTGTTACTTTTCAAATAATAATAATAATAATAATAATAATAATAATAATAATAATAATAATAATAATAATAATAATAATAATAATAATAATAATAATAATAATAATAATAACAATAGTTATGATAATAGATAAATAAAAATGAACAATTATTGAAATTCATTTATCTTTAACGCATCTATTCAACAATGGACTCTTTACCCATCGTTTTTAGTAATACTGCACCAAATGTATATTCTAAAATCTCACATTTTAATCCACTATAAAGAAATGATTTTCTATTTCTGAATCAAATAACAGTAACCAATCCCAAGTGGTATTTCGTAAACAAAATTACGGATAAATATGAATAAAAAGAAACTTTATTCGTATACTTTGGGAATCATCCCTGTGATATAAAAAGGTTAAGGGCTTATGTTCAGGCAGTCTTTTGATTAAGGTTACCTAATTATGCTCTTAATTAGCCATGTATTTGGGCAATGAATAAACATTTTCTAGATGTTTTTATTTTACAGCTTTGATCTTACGTTGTTTCTATACATATACACATCTCCATAATCGGGGTTGCGTTTGCAAATTTTCATGAGAATGTAAAAATAAATATGAATGAATATTTATCTATTTTTTTTAATATTAATTAATTTGACCATTAATTACAGTGCGTGATTTCATATATGCATAATGTATGAAGAGAGAAATGTATTACACTTATTTGAATTCGTCCTTGTGTAAAAGTGAAATCAGATTTCAGAGAAGACATCCACAAGTTACAAAACAGTTCTACAAATCTACATAAAATATGCAAGAAAGTTTTGGAATAGAAGATCGGGTGACGGATATTCTATGCAGATCTAATTTGACTTCTTTTTAAAAGGTTTAAAAGTCACTCATAAATGGCAGTGGGCAGGGACTGTGGCAATACCTAAGGAGACTGACCATGTAAACTTATGATCAGCGCTTGAGAACCCTATCGACACAGTTAAAAACTGTAAATTTAATTAGAAATTCTCAGTAAAAATATACTGTTTTCAGTCGCATTTCAGTAAAATACAGGCAACCTTAATTTTTGGCCTACCTTTATATTATCTTTTACGAGTTGGTGACCATAATATCTATGTTTTTAAAACGATAAATGCCTGGCAACATTTATTCCAGGATAAACACTTTTTTTTTACTGCAAATTTTTAACATTGCACCCAAGCAAAGACCAAGAGGGCCAGGCATTGGCTGCTGATGACTCAGCATGTAGACCTCCAGGGTCCCTTAAACCCCCGTTCTTATCTCTCAAGGATGGTGAGGTTGCAGACACTAAAGGAAACTATAGAGCTTGAACGGTACTCGAACCTAACGTCCAACAGATTGCTAGACAGGGACGATTCCAATAGGATTAACAACTCTCCTTGCTTTTTCTTAATAATTATTCACGACCTCCATGTTGAGTTAAGCTTTAACACCTTTCAGATTCAATTTCACCATTATTTTTTTTTAAGCATTTGTAAAATAAGGAAATTCTAGCTTCCATACCATCGGCCTCTGCTGTAAGATTGATTGATTTAAAGTGTTTAGGCCTCCTGACATCTAAGGTCATTGACGCCGATATCATTTATTTCATATAAAAATTGGAAGAATATTCGATTAAAACCATGAAAGTTGAATGTCATTATACAAGTTAGTTTTCAAAAGACCTGCTTCTGAAATCAATCTAAAAATGGCACTTGCATTGTAGGATACATCATGTCCAAGAATCTTGACGAGGATGAACCTGCCACCCTCACCTCCAGCCTCAAACAAATATCTATTCCTCAAGTTATTATAATTGTGGCATTCGGTCAACAAATGCCTCACTATTAGAGGTACTAAACTGTTGTCGTAATACGGTTGGTGTTGATCCTTCAGCAGAAACTCGTGTGTCAACCGAATGTGACCAATACGGAGACGACAAAGAGAAGTCTCCCATTTTTTGGGCATCATGTTATACCTCCAAGGAGATATTACATTTGTTACTTCTCTCATTCTATTGCCATCTAGACTATCCAAGTGCTCTTGCCATCTATTGCAAAACATTTTCTTGATGTTAGGTAGGAAATCATTACACGGAATGGGATACCTTCTTGGCAGTAACTCGGATGCAGCATTCTTTACCAGTGAATCTGCCTTCTCATTCCCAGACACACCTACATGTGCTGGAACCAAACAAATCGAACCATTATACCTCTCCGTCCAATAGTAAAAAGCCATTCTAGAATCTTTAAAACTAGAGGGTTACTAGAATTAAAAAACTTCTAAAGCTTGAAGGATACTCCTTGCATCACTAAAAATTGTAAAATTACCCTCCTTCTCCAAAGCTATTTTCTCAATAGCAGTTAATATGCCATACAGTTCGGCAGTAAATATGGAAGCTGTTAGGGGAAGTGCACTTCTACAATTAAAACCATTACTATGTACTCCAAATCAAATGCCAGCATCAGCTTTGGAGCCATCAGTATATATAAAAGTCGATCCTCTATGTTCTTCAACATATTCCATAAAAAGAGACCTGGATTCTTAGTCAGTCATATTCTTCTTAACTCCAATAAAGTATTGATAAACATATATCTCTGGTAATTTCCATGGAGGCGTTGATGATGCCTTGAATGGAAGTACCTTACTTCTAAATATATCCAGACTGTTTAATAATCGTTTCACCCGAAAGCTAAAAGGTTGAGGAGATTTTGGGTGTAACTCAAAGTATGATGTGTGTCTTACAAGGCTTGCAATCTGAAAGGCTAAAGAGTTAGGAAGTCTTTGCAATCTAAACCAATACCGAATAGTGGAAGACATTCGGTAAAGGTGTAGAGGTAACTCTTCCGCATCAACAAGGAGACTTGGGATAGGTGAGGTTCTAAATGCTCCTTTGGACAATGTAATAACAGCATGATGCAATAAATCTAATATTTCTAACCGGCTTGGGGTGGCTTAAGAGTATTTTTCACATCCATAACTAATTTTGGAAAAAATCATGGCTTTGTGTAACTTTAAAATAGTATTGCAGTCTGCCCCCCTGATGTATGGGACAATACTTTTAAAAGATTCAGAGCCTCAACACATTTAGCTTTTAACGCTTTTAGGTGAGAGACCCATGTAAGTCTACAATCAAATATCAACCCTTAAAATTTTGCTTCCCCTACACATGGGATCCGTGCCTCTGCTGTAAGACTATAAAAAATTCATAAGATTAAATTTACCCGATGTGATAAAGCATGAAATGTATTATGTAAAAACTTCAAGGTTTAAAGGCCGCACATGAATGACACAGGCAAGGGACAGTGACAATGCCCTAAAGATTGACTATATGTACATATGATCAGCATCTTAGGCCCCTCTCCACCCAAACTAGGACCAAGGAGGGCCAGGCAATGGCTGCTAATGACCTAGCAGATAGACGTATAAGCTCCCCCCAAACGCCCCATCCTTTACTCTCAAGGATGGTGAGGATGACCCTTAAAGAACTAAAACAATAGTGCCATAGCCTCTGTACCATGATCTTCCAGTGTCTTGGGTTAGAGTTCTCTTGCTTGAAGGTACACTCGGGCACGCTGTCCTGTCTTGTTTCTCTTCCTCTTGTTTTGATAAGGTTTTTATTGTGTATATATGATATATTTATTTTAATGTGGTTACTCTTCTTAAAAATTTGATTTTTCTTGTTTCCTTTCCTCACTGGGCTATTATTCCTGGGCTTATAGCATCCTGCTTTTCCAACTTGATAATAATAATAATAATAATAATAATAATAATAATAATAATAATAATAATAATAATAATAATAATAATAATAATAATAATAATAATAAAAATAATGATTATAGTAGGTTTCATCTTTCACGATGCCTTTGGGCATAATCAGCAAAGAAAAAGAGACTCAAAAAGTTAAAAATGAAACGAAAAAGATCAATCGAAATATCTAATTAGGTTTTGGTGTGTCCCGAATTATATAATAAAACCCAAGTGCCGTTTGGCATAATGCTGTCATGCTGCATAACCTAATTATCATCTAATTTAACGTTGTTACGAAGATAACGCTATTAGCTTTTGATAGGGCCAAATTATCACATGATATAACTCAGTAATCTGTTCGCAAAGCCGAAAAATCTCTTTAGATCTTTTTTTTTTTTATTAAATGTTTTTTTTTTAATCAAACGTTCTGCAATTCTTTTTTTCTAAATCGAGTTAGGGCTCTAGTTTTTGTTACTATGCAAAATATGCAAAAGAAAATTGAAAAATAATTTGGTTATTATCAAATGCACCTTCAAATTGAAATGGTCGAAATTCTTTTAATAATTTGGTTAATTTTCAAAGATTGTGTTAAGGTCATTATAATCATTAATCAGTCTGAAAGGGGATAAAAAAACTGCGTCATTGAAAAGAAACAATAGAAATGTTATTCGATAAGAATCAAGTTAATTTTTCAACTTATCATTCCTGCTTCGTTAACTTTTAGGAACCTTAAGCGAGATGATGATAATTATGATAATTCTTCGTGAATTTGTTGCAGTATACAGGGGACGAGAATCTGATATAAGTGCGCATTTAGTGAGTTGTAAGTTGGATGGAAGTGCGCATGAGCTTATCAGTCACATCTCAAAAAATATTTGAAAATTTGAAGGTTAAAGGCCTTTAGAGCTATCCTTTCCAAAAGGAATAAACGTATATGCAAATAAGTCGGTAAAATAATAATAATAA
>NC_090741.1:98842208-98844708 GCF_036898095.1 Palaemon carinicauda | reverse complement strand
TAGTGTCACTAAGAGATGAGGCGTACGATTGGCTGATAAGAAAATGGGCGTTAGGCTATTCATCTCATGTCTATAGACTTGCTGGTAACCAGAAGACTCTAGGCCTGTAGCACCATACCCCCTAAAGAAGAGAAACTAGTATATACTTGTGTAAATGTTTGTTATACAATACGATCTAAATTTCTAAATGATTCTTAGGATTTGTAAATATGACCGTAGAGGGTTTTCATACGTGTTGACATATCTGTATAGTTACAGAACCCATTCCATCCTACACTATTCCTGTTGGGAAGTGAATATATTAATCATTCAATATTCAAATTTCATTCCTAATCTGAAGCATTCACATAATTCTCCAAAATATGATTGATTACCCTCAGAGATTGATTTGAATTTGAAGAAACTGGCGGAACAGGTCAACTGTCGATATTCTACCTAAAACACGAGTATTATTCATGAACTGATTTGGCCATCATTGCCTCCTGATGATACAATACAGTCACAAAACTACTTATAATGGATGTTCCTATGGCTATTCTTAAAGTACTTGCAAACAATGTTTGGCAAGTAATGCAATGGGACTCAAGTTTGCAGGCACAGTCATCTGTTTCAGCCAATGTCCCCTGTACCGGGTGGGTGGAGTAATTGCCCAAGAGCAAGATCATTACCACTTGATGATTTTTTTTTATACTCTATCTTTCTTTATACCTTTTTTTCCGCTGTCATAATTCAACAGATGACTTGACATTGCTGACAGCCAATACTAGCTAGAAGTTTTGGGGAGATATAGAAGCCTAAGGTCTCCAGTAATTGTATCGAACCTTTGACTAAGGGTCAAAGTGGTGCATCTATATTCTATTATTGGTTAGAATTTATCTTAAAAATAAATGCAGATCACCTTGTGAATGAATCTATAACCTTCAGGAAATTTTCACTATGGCCACTTTCTGTTCTGGTACCAATACTCATGTTACCCATATTACAGACAACTTGACTTTCGGAAACTTAAATCAAAGTAGGGTGCACTGAACCAGACTTTATGTTAATGATTCTGTCTATTTATTGGACGGTTTCACATTCACCATTAAAACCCTTGTCATGAAATGCATCCACTTCTTCGTCATTGGCTGGTGGTTTATATTTTTATTTTACTGTAACGACACATATGGTTCTACATTCGATAGCCTGAAAACCCTCCCCTAAAAGATAAATTTACAATTCTATCTTTCAAACATCTTATCACTTCTTTGTCAGTAAAATCTACGCAGAAGACTGCGTAAACTTGCTAACAAATAAGCAAACGTCCCACACCAAATATATAACCTCTATGATGGAAGCTATTACTAATAAAAACGAAAAGTAAACAAAATGATTTTCGAGGCATCAGTTTGGATACCAAATTCAAAAGATTATCCAGGATCCATTTGTAACAAAATACGAAAGAGAAAAACATTAAAAAGTTAGAATTAAAAAGTTCAATTAACCAGGGTAGCATCATGCAAAATCAGCTTATGTAAATGCAATGACAGTGAAATTGACGGCCGGGTTTTGTTTTGTCCACCGAGGATTTTTTTCCATAAATTAATAACATCTCTGGATTGTACAACAAAAAGGCAGAGCGCATATGCTAGCATATTTTAGTGGGTAGAATATTTCTTTTTTGTTTATTAATAACCTCGTATATATATATATATATATATATATATATATATATATATATATATATATATATATATATATATATATATATATATATATATATATATATGTATGTATGTATAGATTTATATTCCTATAGATATATATGGCATAGGTATTTACACACACACGCACACACACACACATACACACACATACACACATATATATATATATATATATATATATATATATATATATATATATATATTTATATATATGTATATATATATACATATATATATATATATATATATATATATATATATATATATATATATATATATATATATATATATATAATCTCATCCTACGCCTATTGACTCAAAGATGCTCGGTTAGATTTCGCCAGTCGTCTCTATCTTGAGCTCTTAATTCAACACTTCTCAATTCATCATCCCCGACATTACGCTTCATAGTCCCTAGCCATTTAGGCCTGGGTCTTCCAACTCTTCTAGTGCCTTGTGGAGCTCAGTTAAAAGTTTGGTGAACTAATCTCTTTTAGGGAGTGCGAACAGCAAGCCCAGACCATCTCCATCTATCCCTCAACATGATCTCATCCACATACGGCACTCATTTAGTATCATGTCCTGCCATTTAACTCTTAATATTTTTCTGAGGGCTTTGTTCTCAGATCTACCAAATCTGTTGGGGATTGTTTCAATGTCTTACCATAACACAAGTCCATACAATAACGCCGATCTCACTAAAAGAATCTTTAGCTACGGGAAGCAGCTCTTTTAGGAGAAGGACACTCACAAATCAAACCATTGTTCTATAGTCTTGGGTAGGCCCATAGCCT
>NC_090741.1:98827988-98832988 GCF_036898095.1 Palaemon carinicauda | reverse complement strand
TATAAGTCCAAGGGCTTCAACAGGAAAAAATAGCCCAGGGAGGAAAGGAAACAGGAAAACACAAGCGAAGTAATAAACAATAAAAATAAGATATACTAAGAACAGTAACAACATTAAAATTGATCTTTCATATGTGTATAAAACTTCCAAAACCCCAAGGAGAATAGAAATACGATGGAACAGCGTTCCTGAGTTTACCCCTCAAGCAAGAGAACTCTACTGGTGAAACTTGGATAGCATTACTTACTGTAAATTTTCAATTATTATTATTATTATTATTATTATTATTATTATTACTAGCTAAGCTACAGCCCTCGTTGGAAAAGCCAGATGCTATAAGCCTAAGGGCTCCAACAGGGAAAACTAGCCTAGTGAGGAAGGGAAATATGGAAATAAATTAACGATATAAGACATAATGAAAATTAAAATAGAATATTTTAAAGACATTAACAACATTAAAACAGATATTTGATATATAAACTATAAAAGGACTTATGTAAGACTGATCAACATAAAAACATTTGCTGCGAGTTTCAACTTTTGAATTTCTACTGATTCAACTACCCGATTAGGAAGATCATTCCACAACTTGGTCACAGCTGGAATAAAACTTCTGGAGTACTGGGTAGTATTGAGCCCCATGACGGAGGCGATCATAAGGATTAAAGAAAGATTTATGACTTATCATTATTATTCCTAATGTAGATAAAGAACTTGTCAGCGGCCTTATCATAAGACAAAAGATGACAGACATCCATCTCTACATTCAGAGCAATAACAAGCAAACAAGCAAACAAGCCAACAAAGATTCTCGCGCGATACGTAAACCCACATACATTACATACACAATCTAAGGGAGAGCAAACAAGACACCGCTTGCTGAAGTTTACTTATAATTGCAATCGGAAATAGACGAGTTCTCCTGAGCGATTCCCCAACATAATTAAGAAGAGAGGTATGCCCTGGTCCCATCCTAATTAACCGCTGCACCGCACCGAGTTCACCAAACTCTAAAGTCTAAATACACTGACTACTCGATTAATTACTTGGTCTTCGTCTCTCGCTTTGGGGTTTCCTGTTCGTTTAAGTCTGCGATGTGAAATTCACCGAATTTGATGGGTTTCAGATGAAATCAGGCGTGATATTCAAATTGCCTTTTGTACGGACAAACTATTGAACTTTGAGATGGATGAGTATTGACAAGAGGGTTCTTAATTGTTTTAAACTGTTGCGTGAAATTGAATTTGGCATTACGGGATGTTTTTCTTTTTAAAGCGGAGCCATACAGTCAACTAGGGGTGAGGGGGGCAACTGTTAGATACAAAAGACATATAGATAAATTGTAGTCGCTTACTACAAAACGGAGAATTTTTATAAATAAATTTTAAACTTTTGATATCCTCTTGAATCTTTTCGTACATTTTTTTTTTCTGAGAGAACTTGTGGTCTAATGGGTTTAAAATAAACACTGAAGGGAGTTCTTCCCAAAGGAAACTTATTAGGGAGAGGAGAGAATGGAGAAAGATGACCAGATTCACTAGAAGTATCACTATTCAAATTTGAGGTCAAGATGCAACCTTAGTAGGATAAGCAGAACACTCAAAGCACAGAGGTGAGGTAATTTGTGATTACCGGTCCTTTTCCAGTAATGTCTTTTCTGCGGGTCAAGAGGTGACCACAAATTGTCTTTAAGAAAGCCTTTGTTCACGTTCCAGCTATGAAACCTTTCTTTGAGTTAATATTCCACATGGTTTTCAGAGGTCTACACAATACATAGGCAATGTTTAGATAATCGAAAGGCCTTAAATGGCTTTTGAGATTCTGGTGGTTGGGGCCAGGCAGACAATTCGTTCTTAGTCACTCTATTTATTAGCGTAAAATATTTTTTTTCTTTTTTCCTAGAAGCGAATTAAATACCCTATACGCCGATTGAAAGTGGGAATAAAAGTACATCCTATCATTGGTGGTATAATACAAATATATATATATATATATATATATATATATATATATATATATATATATATATATATATATATATATATTATATATATATATATATATATATATATATATATATATATATATATATATATATATATATATATATATATTCATAATGTCACACACTGATTCAACTTGGTTTACTGAGTTATTCAATGTCTTTTTTTATTCCTTTTATCTTCTATATTTTTTTTTCGTAGGTATTTTTTCTCACAACTTTCAGTTAAGGTTGTAACTTTTCAAATAATTATAATAATAATGAATGATTTTCTATTTCTGAATCAAATAACAGTAACCATTCACAGGTGGTACTTTCACAAAAAATTAGGGATAATTATGAAGGAATAGAAAATATATGGGCATACTTTGGTATTCATCACTGAGATATAAAAAAAGTAAGTCTTTCAATTAAGGTTACCTAATCATGCTCTTAATTAGCCATGTATTTGGAAAATAAATAAACAATTTCTAATTATTTTTATTTTGCTACTTTGGTCTTCCGTTGTTTCATTACATATACACATCTCCATAATCGGGTTTGCGTTTGCAAATTTTCATGGGAATGTAAATATAATTATGGATGAATATTCACTTGTTTTTCAATATCAATTACAGTGGGTGTTTTCATGTATGCATACTGTATTAAGGGAGAAATGTATTACACGTATCTGAATTCGTCCTTATGTAAAAGTGAAATCAGATTTCAGAGAAGACAGCCACTAGTTACAAAACAGTTTTACAAATCTACATAAAATATTCAAGAAAATTTTGGAATAGAAGTTCGGGTGACAAATATTCTATGCAGATCTAATTTCACTTCTTTTAAAGGGTTCAAAGGTCGCTCATAAATGGCAGAGGACAGGGACTGTGGCAGTACCTAAGGAGACTGACCTCATAAACATATGATCAACGCTAAAGAACACTATCCACACTGTTAAAAAAACCGTAATTCTGATCGGAAATTCTTCGTAAAAATATACTGTTTTCAGCCGCAGAAAAGTAAAATACAAGCCTTTTTTGTTATCTTTTTCGGGCTTGTGACTGTAATATCTCTGTTTTTAAAACGATAAATGCCTGGCAGCATTTATTCCAGGATTTTTACCGATTTTACTGCAAATTTTCAATATTGCACCCAAGCAATGACCAAACGGGTCAGGCATTAGCTGCTGGTGACTCAGCATGTACTGTAGACCTACAGGGTCCCTTAAACCCCCGTCCTTAGCTCAAAAGGATGGTGAGGTTGCAGACACTAAAAGAAACTATAGAGCTTGAGCTGTATCGAACCTCCGTCCAACAGATTGCTAGACAGAGACGTTTTTAATAGGATTAATAACTTTCCTTGCTTTTTCTTATCGTATCAATACACTGTATCTTTCACAATAATTATTCATGACCTCCATGTTGGGTTGAGCTCTACCATCTTTCAGATTTAATTTCACCATTATTTTCTTCAAACATTTGTCAAATAAGGAAATCCTAGGTTCCATACCATCGCCCTTTTGCTCTTAGGTTTATAAGAAATTCATAAGACTAAATTTACCCAATGTAATAAAGAATGAAGGGTATTATGTAGAAACTTAAAGGTTTAAAGGCTGCTTATGAATGACAGAGGCAAGGGACAGTGACATTGTCCTATCAAGCATGGCAATGCCCTAGAGACAGATCATATGTATACAGTATATGATCAGCTCCCAAGCCCCCTCTCCACCCAAGCTAGGACATGGACGGCCAGGCAATGGCAGCTAATGACCTAGTAGATAGACCTATAAGCTCCCCCAAACGCCCCATCCTTAGCTCACAAGGATGGCGAGGTTGCAACGAACAAAGAAACTAGCGAGTTAGGTCGGAACTTGAACCCCAGTCTAGCTTTCACCAATCAGGGACGTTACCATACCAGCCACCACAACCCCCGAAGAACTAAAACAATAGTGCCATAGCCTCTGTACCATAGTCTTCTAGTGTCTTGGGTTAGAGATCTCTTGCTTGAAGGTGCACTCGGGCACGCTGTTCTGTCTTTTTTCTCTTCCTCTAAATGTTGTTACTCTTCTTGAAAATTTTATTTTTCTTGTTTCCTTTCCTCACTGGGCTATTTTCCCTGTTGAAGCCCCTAGACTTACAGTATAACATCCTGCTTTTTTAACTAGGTTTGTAGCTTAGCAATTAATAATAATAACAATAATAATAATAATAATAATAATAATAATAATAATAATAATAATAATAATAATAATAATAATAATGAACAGATAAATAAATAGCCATAATCAGCAAAGAAAAGAGACTCAAAAAGTTGAAAAATGAAACGAAAAAGATCAATAGAAATATTAAACTCAAAACACCTGATCTAATTAGGTTTCGGTGTGTCCCGAATTATATAATAAAACCCACGTGCCGTTTGGCATAATGCTGTTATGCTGCATAACCTAATTATCATCTAATTTAACGTAGTTACGAAGATAACGCTATTAACTTTTGATAGGGCCAAATTATCACATGATATAACTCAATAATCTGTTCGCAAAGCCGAAAAATCTTTGTGGATCTTTTTTTGTCATTGAAATCCTTTATTTTTTAAATTAATACGTTCTGCATTTTTTTTCTTTTTTTTTTGTAAATTGAGTTATGGCTCTTGTTTTTGTTACTATGCAAAATATGCAAAGGAAAATTGAAAAAAAAAATATTTTTTCTTTTATCAAATGCACCTTTAAATTGAAACCGTAGAAATTCTTTTAATAATTTAGTTCATTTACTAAGATTTTGTTAAGGTTAATGTCATCATTAATCAGTCTGGAAAGAAATAACATAGATGTTATTTATCTCGATATCATCTGCATAATTCTTTGAACTAAGGTTGAGGTTTGCTGATCCTGGAAACATTGTCAACAATTGCACTAATTTTTAATATGTGTAAAATAAACAATAAAATTAATTACTTGACATATCTCTCTCCATGAAGATGAAGGAGATACACTCAAATACTTGCTGTACTAGAAGGG
>NC_090741.1:98790488-98797988 GCF_036898095.1 Palaemon carinicauda | reverse complement strand
ATATATATATATATATATATATATATATATATATATATATATATATATATATATATATATATACAGTTTATACATATATATATATATATATTATATATATATATATATATATATATATATATATATATATATATATATATATTTATATGTGTATATATATATATATATATATATATATATACATATATATATATATATGTGTGTATATATATATATATATATATATATATATATATATATATATATATATATATATATATACTGTATACTGTATACACATACGCACACTATTCTTTTTGTATCATATCGTTGTCGCTAAAAATAAAAAAAACATCTCACTTGATTGCTCCATTAATTTGAGAAAAACTCAATTACGCTCGGATTGGAAATCATTGGTTAGCGGAGATCCATCCAAAGTGGCTCTCTTGTTTGACACTAAAAAGAGATGATTGAAGAAGAAATCTAATCCTCTCTATAAATCAGGAGATTTATCAAGCATTGACAACAACGCCATGGAAGTATTGAATTTCGTGTTATTGGTATTTGTTTCAGTTTATCAAATGTTTCGTATTTTTTTTTTTTTAAAGGTTACACATGAATGGTAGAGGAAGAGACAGTAACATTGCCCTATCAAGCAGAAAAATACCCTAAAGACTTACCATATATACATATGATCAGCGCCAAACCTACTCTCCACCTAAGCTAGGACCTTGGAGGGCCAGGGAATGGCTGCTGAGGACTCAGAAAATAGACATATAAGCTCCCCCAAAATTTCTTAGCTCACAAGGATGTTGAGGTTACAGACACCAAAGGAACTAACGAGTTTGAGTGGACTCGAACCACAGTCAGGGACCTTACCACATAGGTATCTATATTGGGTATTTTGGTACCTACAGTTGGACACAGGAATTCCTGGCACACTTTGCTCAGAGGAAGTATACCCAGTCACACCCTCACTACACAGTGGGTTTCTGGACTGCCCGCCACCTCTGACATCTCTCCCTAAATTAGGGGTTCCGAACATTTTGTTCCTCTGTACAAATTTGGCATTTTCAAAGATTCCTTTTTACAGTTGACTTCTTTAATTCCGGTACACTAACGGCTGCATAGCTTCAGTGGAAGTGTACTGGAATTAATGAAGCCAGGTTGTACCCGTGAAATTGAAGATGCAAAAAAGAAATAATAAAATCTATATTGTAATGTAATTTTTTTTATTCAATCTCAATGCAAATAATATGTATTGCGCAGTACTTGCTATTCTCTCAGTTCCAATGTACCACTTGAAGAGAAAACAGGCGCCATTGGAGGTACATGGGACGAAGCAAAACCTAGATGGGCAAAAATTAAAGAGAGCGAAAATCCAAAGATAATATGGAAATCTGTCAATTGAAAAAGAACATTCGACAATATTACTGAGAACCAACACCTGAGAATGAGTTAAAAAACATTTTGAACAACTTTGTCCTAAAAAGTTAATGTTGTGGACGAAGCTTAGACTGATTTGTAAACCGTTCCCTTTTACTTGTGATAGACGATCCTTTTTCATGTAGCGAAATAGAAAATGCAAAGAGGTCTTTAAAAAAAGACAACAGTTATTTAGTTGTATGCTCAATAGTATTAAACGTTTTGCTAAGCTTCCTGGTTTATGTTTTTGCTAAGTTTGTTTGATGTCATCTTCACTCAATTGACTTACCTTGCTAATTGGTGCTATAATAATCTATTTGTCCTATTCAAAAGTGGTGATAGAATGTTGTGTATCAATTATAGAGGTATTAGTATTATGGAAATATTTGCAAAGATTTATGATATTCTAATATTATATAGATTATTGTCATGGATATATATAGATAAATGTCAGGCAGGTGCACAAAATGGAAGGAGTTGTTTAGTAAAGATATTTTCTCTGATAATGTTAAGTGGTTATGCTGTATGTAAAAAAGTGGAGCTTTTTGTTCTATTCATTGATTACAGTAAGGCATATGGGGTATTGAAGGTACGTGAAAGCAATACAAGGTATGTACAGTATTCTTATACAAAGACTATACTTAAGCTACTGTCAGCGCTCGCTAGGGTTCTCCTTGAAGTTGTCTGTTATTTATTGGTATATAGACGAAATGATAAGAATGATAAAAGGGGCTATAGCTAATGACTGTTTCTTAGGAATGTTGCACGCATTATTTTTAATGGACGATAGTCATTTTGGCGACACAGAGATATGTGTGAACAGAAATTTAGAGTAGTTACCCAGTACTGTAAAGGTTACGGAATGCCAAAAAAAAAAAAAAATGTAATAAATGGTAGTGATAGGGACAAAATTCCATTACAAGTAGATAATACCCAAATCTATTATTCACCCCAATATCTGTATTTAGGGGCTTGGTTTTCAGATTCAGGAAAATGGCAGATGTAATTTCATATATTTTGTGCTTCCAATAATCAGATGCCCTTTAAGTATAAGAAATTGGTATTCGAGGGCGCTGTGATATCATAATTTTTATATAGCTCAGAATCATGGTTAAAAGGTATCATAAAACCGATCGAACAACAGTATAACCAGCTAGTGAGGTGCTTACTTGGAGTCAGGAGGAATACAAGCCTACATCTTTGTTTATCAGAAGCTGGTATTCCCCCATTCACTCATATGATCTCTAAGCAGAAACTTGATTTCTTAAGGTCCAAAGTTAATGTAAACGACTGAACAGCCTTCTGTATTTATTTATGAATTATGTCAAGAGAATAACACCAAAGCATTTAGATTTATGTCTAAATATCTGGAATCTCACATCAACTCTAACCAATCTGTTGATATAGCGAATCTTAAAAGTGCCAGAAGTTTACAATATACTAAATTTAACACTTTTGCAAATAAACTAAACGTGACAATGACATTACATCCTGTATATACAACTAATTTGTTTATTCCTGATTTTCTGCAAGAGTCCTTTTAGTTGGGTCAATATATGGAAAATACCCCCTCAACCCCCCAAAAATTGTAACAAAAGGTTTCTCAACTGATTCTGGTAGGTTTTAATGTACTTTTTAGCATACTAAAAGTTTACCAAACTATGACCCCCAGAAAAGTGTTTTGTTTTTTTCAAGATGGCGTCCAAGATGGCCGCCAAAACCTTTGAACGATCATAGCTCTATAACTATCAACTCAAATTTGATGATCTTGGTGTCTATTCCTACATTTTTTCGGGCAAAGAACACATTAAGATAATAAAAAATGACATTGGCCTATTATGTGCCAATGTTTGGGGGTAGAGGTGGCATTTTCCATATATTTGACTGGATCTAACTGCATACCTAATTCGCCTCTTTCTCTATTTCTGATATGATTCAACAATGAGTGCAAGCACAGTCAGTCAAGCTTCTTGTTTAATATGCAAGGAGGAGATTGAGGATTCCAGTGATAACTGGGTTGCAATTCAGTGGAAGGGTGCAAAAGTAATGATGACGCCAGTGTAAAGCGGAAAGATGATCTTGTAGTTGAAGCTGATATGAAAGTGCATAAAAGCTGTCGTCAACAGTACATTAATGTTAAAAACATTAAAAGCCATATTGCAAAGAAAAGTGTGCTTCTGTGTCTGGAAAGAGAACCACAAGATGCTCAAGTGGAGATTTTGATAGTGCAAAGGACTGCTATTTTCTGTGGATGTACAATTGATTTGGACAAGGGACACTTTAGCTGGGTATGGACGACAAATTTGTTGAAACAATTTTGAAGGTCTGTGAATCCCGTTCAGATGATTGGGGACTGACTGTAAAGGGCCCATCGCATTGAATACCATTTACGAGATTTATATGCAGCAGATGGCCTTCAACATCATTCATGTAGTAGAAATTTCAGGAACCTTAAGTCTGTGCCTTTTGAGTTCAAGCTGCCCCTTTTGCCAAGCGCAGAAAGCCAGGGTGTCCTAAAGATTAAGATAAGTATAAAGCATTTCAAAAAATGTGTGCTTACCTAGAACTGAACATTGAGGAACAACTAACTGTGACATCTTTGAGCCTCATAATGAAAGGTTATCTTTCCAATCCTGATTCTGAACCCTATGACAATTACAATTAGAAAAAGCATCTTAAAGAGAGCTTTAAGGTCTCAATCATATTTTCTGAAGGAGAAGGCTTGGACGATATTGTCACTATGAGAGAACAAACATCGCAGATTCTGAGATCATATTACAAAGGAAAGTGTCAGGAGGATGATGAAGAATCCCAAAAACGTGCTATTATTGAAACTGCCGCCAGCTTAATCAAAAGTGACATCAAGTCTGAGGTTTCCACTATGAAGAATCAGTATCCAAGTCATGAGGATTTAAAGCTTGATTCAGTGCTTTCATTAATTCCTACAAGTCTGCGAATAGCACTGGAAACATTGTTCGCTGGGAAAGACACAAGACGCAAGGTTGCTGTAGTTCGCCCACGAGCTGTGAAGATTGCTCCTGATCGTACCATTGATCCTGCCCTTCTGTTCCAGCGTTTCCTTGTCGTGTCAAGATCAGGAGATCTTTCCCTTGAAGAGGTTTTGACATATGAGCTAAGCCCATATCCTCCAGCCCTCTTTAAGACCAGGAACATTCTTCGAAAAGCAGATCAACCTCTGCTTGCTCAGGCAATTTGAGACCATGTTGCAGCCTTTTCAAGTGAGACTGTGATTAACTCTAAACCTAAAACAGATTGTTATATGCTTGATGGAGGCTCTTTGCTCCATCGTTTACCATAGAAGAAAGGCGACTCATATTATACAATAGCTTAGTCTTATGCAGACTTCACTGTGAGAAATTATGGACAAGCAACAGTGGTGTTCGATGGATATGGTGAAGGCCTCTCTATAAAAGACAACACAGATCTGAGACGAGGAAAAAACCTGCACCCTATAATTAGTTTCAAAGCAGAAACAGAGTTTTCAGGGAAAAAGGAGGACTTTCTATCTCGTGACAAAAACAAGATAGACATGATTTCTCTTATCAGCAAACCACTAACTAGAAGGGGATGCCAAGCCATTCAGTGACCAGGTGATACAGATGATGATACCATTAAGGCAACTGTTGAACTATCCCATCATTACACCACAACGTTGGTTGGTGAGGATACAGATTTGCTGATCCTGCTCCTTCATTATACCAGAACAGACAATGAGACCATTTACTTCCGTTCTGATGCAAGCAAAAAGTAAAGAGAACACAAATTATATAACATTAACCTGTTGAAAGAAACTCTAAGAGACGATGTATGCACTGAGTTACTCTTAGTATATGCCTACTCAGGCTGTGAATCCACTTCAAGGATTTTTGGCATTGGAAAAAAGTCAGTCTTCCGGAAATTAGTGAAATCTGATCCTGTTATGAAGTCCTGTGTGCGTGAATTTACCCTTCAAAACAAATCTCAAGAGGAGATATCAGATCTTGGGAAAGAACTGATAGTTGATTGCGTTGGAGGCAAGTCTAATGATACACTATCATCACTGCGCCATACCATTTTCACCAAGAAAGTGGTAAGAGCTGAAGCATTTGTCACTCCTGAAAGGCTTCCCCCAACATCATCAGCAACAAGTTTCTATAGCCATCGTGTGTACTTCCAAATTATGGTATGGATGGGAAAGGCAAGTGAAATGAACCCAATTGAATGGGGATGGAAACTCGAGAATGATCAGTTAGTTCCAGTTATGACCCGAAACAATGCTGCACCTGACAAATTCTTGAAAATTATCCATTGTAACTGTTCAGAGGGATACAGATTATCTCGATGCAGCTGCAGACGTTATGGACTCCCTTGCACTGGTGCATGTGGCCCTTGCCAGATTGAAAACTGTAAGAATTCTTACGACACTCGAGAGGTTGATACTGAGGAGGAGGGTCACACTCAAAATTGAAACTCTGAAACTTGTTCTATGCAGATAAAAGTGTTATTAACTAATGTAACCAAGGACTTGAAATATAAGGCTCTGTTAAGTGTAATTAGGATTTGATATAATTAGAATATTATATAAACATGAGTACTTTAAGTTAACAACCCTATAGAAGACGTTCATAATCAGTTTGCTATCATTATACATCTAAGAATAAATTCTTTTAACTATTGCTTGTTGTAAGTGTTTGTGTATAAGGTGATAGTGAACATCGTAAGGTCAAGAATCCAATTTAATAATGATTTAACAGCTGAATGATATCCCTAGTTGTCTTAATGTGTTCTTTGCCCCAAAACATGTAGGAATAGACACCAAGATCATCAAATTTGAGTTCATAGTTATAGAGTTATGATCGTTCAATGGTTCCGGCGGCCATCTTGGACGCCATCTTGAAAAAACCACTTTTCCGGGGGTCATAGTTTGGTAAACTTTTAGTATGTTAAAAAGTACATTAAAACCAACCAGAATCAGTTGAGAAACCTTTTGTTACAATTTTTTGGGGGTTAAACTGTATTTTGCCCTGACTATTTAGTTGCCTTAGACTAATGTCCCATAATCTAAGATTGATTGATTGATCTAAAGTTTTCTGGATTTAAGAATCGAGACAGGTCGCTTGAGCCACTTACCCCGTGAAACACGGGTTTGCTGGTGTATCAATACTAGTATCCAATGTGAAAGACATGCATTAAGAGAATGCAACCTGACCAATGATATTAGATTGAAATACCATATGTAACTATATGAGAGATTACTCGAGTGCCATAAGTGGATGAGATCATGATGAAAGGTAGCTTGAGATGGTTTGGGCATGCTCTTCCCACTCCCAAAGAGAGATTAGATCACCAAACGTTTAACTGGGTTTCACAAGGCACTAGAAGAGGTGGAAGACCCAGGCGTACATGGCTGAGAACTATGAAGCGCGAAGCAGATGATGATGCGCAGAGAAGTATTGAATTAAAAGCTCAAGATGAAGACAACTGTCGAAATCTAACCGAGGCCCTTTGCGTCAATAGACGTAGGAGGAGATGATGATGATGATGATGTTAAAATTCAGAGACACCAGCAGCTTGCTCGGTGAAAATATTCATGTATATCCATTAGGTAAATATGTCCATGAAGTATTAAGATTTTATTCATGAAGAGTATTATGCCAGGGTCTTAAGATTTTAATCCTATTATACTAAAAGTAATTTAGTTGTAATGCAATCCAACTATATTTTATTTCATTTACGACTCAAAATAGATATTTTATATTTGGCATTACCGGAAGCTGTTAGATCAAATTACGAATGTGAGATTTTAAGCATGGTTTTCTATTGCATGATTTTTATGATTTAAGATGTGTCAAATTTCTAAATGAAACATATAATTAATATTATTCTAGTAAATTCCTTTATGTCATGAATTAAATATTGTATTATATATTGGTTAGCTTTTGAATATAGGCTGTATGTTGGAAAAAATATTTGTATATTATTCTTGTGTACCGATGTATGATTTGTATGTTATTTTGTCAAAATTTAATCTAATCTACGCCTAACCCAGGTTGGAAACCCTTGCCCTACTCTATCTGGTTCCTTACTCGCTGCACA
>NC_090741.1:98775488-98785488 GCF_036898095.1 Palaemon carinicauda | reverse complement strand
TAAAGGATTTTTTTTTTAAACTGATTCTGAGGGATCTAGACAACAAATTCTGATATGTACGACGCTCTTCAAATTGGGAGAAAATTTATATATAATTTCTGATCGAGACATTTACATGAATAATGCCAAGTCAGATTAATTCAATATTGTTGTTACTGAGAATTGTAGATGAATTCTGTTGTGTGATTACAGATCGAATGATAAAACCTGCTAAAATCACTGGAAAAACCTTGGGACAAAACTTGAAAAAAAAAAAAAAAAATCCAATACTGGTAAATGTAAGACTTGTGAAAAATTTTATGAGAAGACCATCTAAAATCCAGTCAAATCACTAGCTATAACGCCACTTGCATTCACTGGAGAGCCTGTAAAACGTCTACAACACCTCTATATAGATCAAATCAATAACAGGCCTTTCCTCAGAGAGCCTCTACAATAATACAAAAAATAAGGACTGGAATTAACAGCTGCAATGATAATTCGAGAAGAGGAATAAATGTAGAATTAATGAAAATACAAACGTGAAGTCAATTTCCCTTTGAAATTCTGAATTTTACAACAAGAAAATCACACTGAAATTTAATCTCAGTCTATAACTCTTTTATATATACTCCTAAGGAAAATATTATGAGAACGTTGATATTGTAGCTTATTAATAATAAAAGAGAAACGAAGACAATCCTGAGAAAACTCCAATATTAAAGATAGTTATCCCTCTAGGGACACCTGATTGACCTGAATTTTGAAACATGTTAATGGTAACTGGAAATCTGAAAGAGAATACTAGAATTAACCTTGTTTAAACCCAAACTAGTATTTGGAATAAAACTAAAAAGAATTTCGAGAAAACGATGAAATAGCAAATTATAAAATACAATGCTGGTACACCTTGTAGTTGCATCGTATCATTTTTTATGATTATCATTATTATTATAATTATCATTATTAAGAATTCTATTATTCGTATTCTTCGTATTGCACTTGAAAATATAAGGACGCAGCTAACATTTTCCTTTGTATATCAAGCTTCTACAAACTAGAGAGAGAGAGAGAGAGAGAGAGAGAGAGAGAGAGAGAGAGAGAGAGAGAGAGAGAGAGAGAGATAGAGAGAGAGAGAGAGAGAGAGAGAGAGAGAGAGAGAGAGAGAGTAAAGATGACATTTTAAGAGAAAATAGGAGAGTTGAACAATAGTAATTTTCATAATAAAATTATTCCAATTTATTTTTTTGACTATATTAAAAATACCTTGACTATATATGTCGTAAAGCACAGATGTGTGTGTGTGTGCGTGTGTGTGTGTGTTTGTGCACCCGAATCAGCCAAATGCCGAACGCAGCAATTTTGAAACCCAGTCCATAATTAAAACATCAATTCTTTATTCATGAAATGTTGTCTCCTTACAACGACCTCATGGTTCATGCAAATATTTCCCCAAAATATGATTCAAAAGAGAAATTTATCCGTCGGCGAAAGGAGTAGCGAATTCATATCAGAATAATGAAATTCGCTTAACATAAGAAACAACACTTTTTTATTTATTTTATGTGTAAGACAAATTACTCATCTGTTTATTCTACGAATCATGTATTTTATGACAAGTATGTTTTTTTGTTATTATTATTATTATAAGCTAAGCTAATACTATTACCATTATTATTATAACCTAAGCTACAACTCTAGCTGGGAAAATATGATGCTAGAAGCCCAAGGTCTCCAACAGGGAAAATAGCCCAATGAGGAAGGAAAATACAGATAAAATAGAATACCTGAACGTACCCTCAAGCATGAGACTTCTAAGTTACCCAAGACAGTGGAAGACCGTGGTACAGAGGCTATGACACTACATAAGACTAGCGAACAATGGTTTGATTTTGGAGTCTGTAACAGTTTTTTTATCTCTCTTTAGACAATCTTGAAACAAGTACGAGTCAAAGATATTTTTAATGTATCCAATTATGGGTCTTTTTATTTTAGGATAGCTTCTTTTTGTGGCAAATAGGTGTCGATTATATCAAATAAATTTCTTAATTCTCTCTAGAGAATACATAAAATAGATTTCAAATGTAGTCAATGACAACTCCATTCTAAGGATATATACAAATGCAAATGATCATAAACCAACAATTGTTTTATCAAACAATTAGAAAGGAACAATTTTACTGTCATGGAAAACCATTGCTTAAAAACAGAGGCACAAAATATTTAATTGAATTTTTAACTAATATCTGTATTAATGAAGATATTTCATTGCAGTGTGATTTATTTCGATTGTACTTTTATGGGAATAATATTTTGTTAATGTTCCTCAATTTGAAGATTGATTGATTGATTGATTAAAAAGTTTTCAGACATCCTGACATCTAAGGTCATTGACACCGAGATCATTTATTTTATATAAAAAATAAAAGGAAATTCAATTAAAACCATAAAAGTTGAATGTCATTATGGAAGTTAAATAGTTTTCAGAAGATCTGCTTCTGAAATAAATCTAAAAATGCCACTTGCATAATAGGACACATCATGTCCAAGAATCTTGGCAAGGATGAACTTGCCATCCTCACCTCAAGCCTCAAACAGATATCTATTTCTTAAGTTATTATAATTGGGGCATTCGGTCAACAAATGCCTCACTGTTAAAGGTACTAAACAGTCCTCGCAATACAGTTGGTGTTGGCCCTTCAGCAGAAACTCGTGTGTCAACAGTGTGTGACCAATACGGAGACGACAAAGAGTTGTCTCCCATTTTCGGGGCACCCTGTTATACCTCCGAGGATATATAACATTTGTTACTTCTCACATTTTATTGCCATCTAGACTATCCAAGTGCTGTTGCTATTGATTGCAAAACAATTGCATGATGTTAGGTAGGAAATCATCACAGGGAATGGGATACCTTCTTGGCAGCAACTCGGATGCAGCATTCTTTGCCAGTGAATCTGCCTTCTCATTCCCAGACACACCTACATGTGCTGGAACCCAACAAAATCGAACCATTATACCTCCCAGTCCAATAATAAAAAGCCATCAATTTGAAGAAGAATTGCTCCTTATTCATATCTTATCCATATTTCTATATGCGCTTATGACAATGTAACAATATTTTGCCTTTCCATTTGTCGTAAAATGGCATTGAAAACTAAGAAAATATTAACATGCATCAAAATAAATTCCCTTACACAAAAACACTAATATATCTATATATACACATATATACACACACACAAACACACACACAAACACACACAGATATATATATATATATATATATATATATATATATATTATATATATATATATATATATATATATATATATATATATATATATATATAAATGCTTGGCACAAGATAACATAGTTACTTCATTTGCATAATGATATTCAACAGGAGGTAAAACACGACCAAAATGCTTGCTCATTTAAATGCAACAATGATAAAAATCAAAACAATAACTGAAATAACAATTATGATTATATATACCAAGAGTATGTTTATATTATATAACAATTTCATTACCATTGTAATTCTTCATACAGATATGAAAGTACATTTTCTGTAAGGAGGTTCCAAAAACACATAGATTACATCATTTCCAAATGCACCCTTCATCTTAATTACTTCTTTTATGGACCTTTCTCTGTATCTATCAATTTCAATTTTTTTTTTCTATTACTCTCTTAAGCGTTCTCTCCGATTTCCATTTTCAACCTCTCTCCCCTGAATGAATTAGTTAACGAGGCTCTGCAAACACCCAAAGTGAAACCATTTGATTTGTTTAACATCTATCGCCCTGATTCTTTCACTCTTTTCTTTCTCCTTATTCAAAGTCATATCTCGATTTCATGTCATTAACACTCCGCAGTATTCATGAATATCATAACAGCTGGAAATAGGTTGATTATGAATTCAATTAGTTTGAAGTGAAGGACATATCAATTGCTTATTGCTATGGAGTATTGTATTCTTAAAAAAACACATTATATATACAGTATACACACACACACACACACACACACACACATATATATATATATATATATATATATATATATATATATATATATATATATATATATATATATAATAGTCACACACGACTGGCAAAATCAAACCGAAGCCCTTTGCGTCAATAGGTTAGGAAATGATGATGATGACGATGACGATATCATAGTAATTACTCATTTACTTATTTCCACCCTGCTTTTCCAACTAGTGTCGTAGCTTGGATAATAATAATAATAATAATAATAATAATAATAATAATAATAATAATAATAATAATTCTCTCTCTCTCTCTCTCTCTCCCTCTCTCTCTCTCTCTCTCTCTCTCTCTCTCTCTCTCTCTCTCTCTCTCTCTCTCTCTCTCTCTCTCTCTCCTCTCTCTCTCTCTCTCTCTATATATATATATATATATATATATATATATATATATATATATATATATATATATATATATATACATATATGTATATATATATATATATATATATATATATATATATATATATATATATATATATATATATAAATATATATATATATATATATATATATATATATATATATATATATATATATATACATAGTTATATATTTACATATATATGTATATATATATATATATATATATATATATATATATATATATATATATATATATATATATATAAACCAATCGTGGTTCAGTGTTTGGTTAGTGTAACGGTTTTTCCTCTTGTTAGAGAATGCCCTCACCGGTACTATGAGAATGTTGTTATCGGCGTGGCTTGGGCACTCAAAAAATATTCGTTAAAAGTTAGCGTCACCTAAACCTCTCCCTATTGGTTGTTATGAGACTTTCGGGTCAAAACAGCCAATCATTGATCAGGCATAGCGAGGCCGTGGTATGGGCGCTCGAAACTGCCCCATAGTTTGGAGTTAGAGTTTGGAGGCTCGAGTGTGTAGACCTACGGTCAGGTCACGGGTGCCAGCATGCGTGCCACGAGTACCATTTTTCTAAGGTTTTGTCTTAACGTAATGTAATCATAATTAAGGGCGCCCTTGTAAACTTAAGAGAATACAGTATGTGTTAAACGATCAATTCGACTCTCATTTGTGCATGACCCCCCTCTCAAATTAAGTTATCTATAAAATGGATTTTCTTTATCTTTGTTTCCCCCCAAGATGTGAAGTGTGAACCCCCTTAATACGACCTAGATTGGGTCATATTAAATGGTGTCAGGTGTGTGGGGTAATAATAATATTAACAGATTAACGTCTGTGCTAAGTGATTGTAGCCGACGTGAGATTTTTGAAAAGTGGAAACTAAAGAGATTAGTGACAATGGTTAACACGAGAAGTTCGACGTCGAGTGGAGGTGACGGAGAGAGAGAGGGGTGAAATGAATTCTGTTGCTCTTGTATGCCCGGTACTCGGTGAACGGTTTCTCAACGCACATGATAGCAGATACACAACCATCGAGGCAGCCCGGCACCCAACCTGCATCAACAACCTACCAAGGATGAGGCGCTTGTAGAAGAGAACCTCGAAGAGGTAGAGGTTAGAGAGGTAGGAATGTGGCGGCTGGCGGTTGTTGGAACGGTGGGGGAAGGGGCCACCTACGGGTTCTATGCCCCTACGATGACCAGCGGTAGTGTTATGGATGTCAGGCCACAAACCACCATCTGAAAACTGTTTAAAAAGCAAACGGCGTCGGCAGAAAAAATCATGTTTCCCCTGTACCAACAAGAGGGAGGGTATGACGACGCAGGAAGGGGAAGACAACGCGGGAAGGGGACCAACGGTCCCTCGGGCCGTCCGTCAGACCGCAAGGACTGGGGACGGGAGTGCCAAGGAGTCAGCCAGCCATCTTTGCCCCAGAGTGTGGGGGAGGGGAGACAGACGCTCCCCCAGTGAGCAGTAAAGGATACCCATTTGCCAGCGAGTGGTAGTGTGTCTTCCCAGGGAGTGCCTAAGGAGGTAGGAGGGGTGGAGCAGCAACCCCTCACCACCGCTCCCGATCATGGAAGTCGGAGTGTGTGTAACGAGTTTGCAGAACTGCTCGTTACGGATGCCAGCAAAACGTAGGAGTGTATGGTGCGGAACACGGCCAGAGCCCACAAATGGGCTCAGTGACCTTACGACGAAGAACAGATGTAATAACTCGACGTGAAGCAGAAGGAACAAGAACGAGAGAATTAGGCTTAAGTAGGTCTGTGGATGGCGCGCATAGAAAACGGGAAGATCTTGACGACTACGGAGAGAGAGAGAGGGAGTGCATGCCCCGTGACTGTGAGTGAGTCCCGCGAATGAGTGCGCGAATGAGTGCGCGAATGAGTGCGCGAATGAGGTAGGAGTATCCAGTTTCCCGGATTTTTTTGCGCATGTAGAAGTATGCGTTCTTCATTGAAGACGAAATTTGATCTAGCGTTGTTTTTCCTTCCCCTTTGGTAGAGAAAGTCATCTGTGTAATTGATGTAAGTCCTAATGCGTGGCATGTGGGTAAAGAAAGGTCCCTAAGGATGGCAAGAGTGTCAGTATTTTTAAGGAATTAGGTTTATCAATAAGTGTCATGTGTGTAACTCATTGAGTAACCACATTCATGTGACACCAACGGCCAGAACATGGTCGGTAGTACCATTAAAGTTTAATGGAGTGCATATGGACGTCAAAGGTCCATTCCCCAAGGGGACAGGTAGGGAAGTGAGGAAGTGACACAAGCATGTGTCCGTGCCGTCCATCGAGCACAAGAGAGTGCAAGAGGACATGGGTCTTGAGATAATGTCTACCACGAGGTGATTGAGGTCATAAAAATCAGGTTTCTTTTACGTATGTTCATTCCGAGTGTTTTGTGAAAAGATGAATTAAATTTTGTTTGGTTTTTTTTTTTTGGTTTTGTTTTAAGCATATCACGAGTATGTCATTCGTCATACTGAGAAATTTCTGTTGCATTTATGTTTATGTTGGAAATAATTCAAATTTCATTATTTTGTGTTGGTACCAATTTTGCTATTACCAATGGTTTTGTGTGTGTTTTTTCCATTTTGTTGTACTGTATTGAGAAAAATTTCATTTGTCTCTGTGGAGGTTTTCGGTGCTATTACAGGTAATTGCTAATCATGGGTTGAAAATTGAACATCATTACTTATGTTTTTGTTTTTCAGGAGAAATGATATTGCTCAGTTATTAATAAGTATTATTCTTTTTTATTATTATTCACTGTTTGGATGTATTAGAAATGGTTTTCTTATAATAGTAAATGTATCAAAGAGTGCTGGGATTGTAAGTTATTCGTTTTGATTTCTCTTAATTTTTATCATTTTCTTTATTTTGTGTATGTAATGATTTGTCGGTTCATATAAAGATTTTATTGCATTGAAGGAACTGTTGGTAAAACATTATTATTTTTCTGATTTTGTGCTCCAAAATTCGGTGATGAAGTATTAAACCTGAATTTTGTGTTTCTGTATGACCTATTGTGGGCGTGATATTCATCTTTGTGTAACTTGCAATTGTAACACGCCAACCGGCCCTCTGATTTTGATTTAGGTTCTTAATTTTAATTTTTGCATGCTCCCAAAGAGGATGGTACTCAGCGGCAACGTCTAGTGGAAAAAGAAAGCTTATGTTCAGTGGAAAAAAAAACAATGATTTGAAAAGTTTCATAAAAAAGAGAGAGAGAAAAAAATTGTTTTGAGAAAAAAAATCTGATAAGTGTGAATTTTACGTGACATAAAAAGAATTTAAGGAGGGAGTGATAAACCAATTGTGGTTCAGTGTTTGATTAGTGTAACGGTTTTTCCTCTTGTTAGAGAATGCCCTCACCGGCACTATGAGAATGTCGTTATCGGCGTGGCTTGGGCACTCAAAAAATATTCGTTAAAAGTTAGCGTCACCTAAACCTCTCCCTATTGGTTGTCATGAGACTTTCGGGTCAAAACAGCCAATCATTGATCAGGCATAGCGAGGCCGTGGTATGGGCGCTCGAAACTGCCCCATAGTTTGGAGTTAGAGTTTGGAGGCTCGAGTGTGTAGACCTACGGTCAGGTCACGGCTGCCAGCATGCGTGCCACGAGTACCATTTTTCTAAGGATTTTGTCTTAACGTAACGTAATCATAATTAAGGGCGCCCTTGTAAACTTAAGAGAATACAGTATGTGTTAAACGATCAATTCGACTCTCATTTGTGCATGACCCCCCTCTCAAATTGTGTTATCTATAAAATGGATTTTCTCTATCTTTGTTTCCCCCCAATATGTGAAGTTTGAACCCCCTTAATACGACCTAGATTGGGTCATATATATATATATATATATATATATATATATATATATTCAAATAAGCCATATATATTTTTGATATATTAATGTCTGGATTCTCTTAACGACCTCGGGATCAGAGCCCCAGGCGAAATCACACAAACACAAGAGCTTGGCTCCGGCCGGGAATCGAACCCTGGTCGGCAAGCTTATATAGACAGTGGGTTAGTCACTGTCTATATAAGCTTGCCGACCAGGGTTCGATTCCCGGCCGGAGCCAAGCTCTTGTCTTTGTGTGATTTCACCTGGGGCTCTGATCCCGAGGTCGTTAAGAGAATCCAGACATTAATATATCAAAAATATATATGGCTTATTTGAATATGAAAAACACGTAAAAATGTGCAAAATTTATCATATATATATATATATATATATATATATATATATATACATATATATATATATATATATATATATATATATATATATATATATATATATATATATATATATATATATATATATACATGTGTGTGTGTTTGTGTGTGTGTTTGTGTTTGTATGCGTGCACGGTGTCTGATTATAAATATCAACCTGTAATACAGCCAATACCTTATTCAGTACTACAATAAAAGATAAGAGAATCCTCTCGTAAATCCTCAGGCATAGAAAAAAGAACCTCATCAAAATATTCTATTAATCTGAAATCAAAATGTAGGTTCACTCATACACGTCAAAGAAAACACATTTTTGGAAGTCTGGCTCCCGGAGGGATTTTGGAAAAATAAAAAACTGGATAACAAAGCAACAAATTTTGGCAAGTGACCGGATGTCATAAATGATATTTGATGCTGATAAAACGCTTGATATTACCTCCCCAAATGACTCTCTCTCTCTCTCTCTCTCTCTCTCTCTCTCTCTCTCTCTCTCTCTCTCTCTCTCTCTCTCTCTCTCTCTCTCTATGCTGAAAAGGCCCCAAGGTATGATGCCTTTCAACCCAAATATGCACAATTAGAGGCCAGCTACAAAGAATGCATCTATAATGCCAAGGGTTGGTGCAGATATGGGGATAGTTGCAGGTATACACACACAAATAAATATGAAGGCAAAAGAGCAAATATAATAGAAAAGTTGGATTTTTTAATGGCAGAATTCCTGGAAACGAAGGAAAGAACATCATATCAGAACAGGAAGGAAGCATGGGAGAATCCATATTATTACCAATATTGAATAATGGGGATGAAACACAAACCATAATTGTGAGAAATGCGCCGGGTTTAGTCACGAGTAACTCTAAAAGGAAAATAGAGTTCTTGGAAGAACTAACCCAAATTGAAAAAATAAATAGGTTAGATATATGTGAAACATGGTATTCCCAAGAGACTGGCAGTGACGACCAGATAAAGGGTTTCCAAACATATAGATCAGCCAGAACAAACAGGAATCAAGGGGGAACCGCAATATATGGAGGAGACAATAATGAAGGAAAATTCTGTGAAAAATACAGCAATACAGAATGTGAATTGATTGCGGTAGAATTTGAATATGAAAAATTAGTGAATATTGTAGTATATAGACCCCCAAATACTAAGGAGTTTGACATAATAATAACAAAAATAGATGATATATGTAGAAACCATAAAGACTGGAATATACTCCTATCAGGAGAGTTTAACTTTCCTTTCGTGGATTGGAAAGAATGGATAGAAGAAAGTAGTTGTATATATATATATACATATAATAGTAGCGCAGAAGATAAGAGGC
>NC_090741.1:98760488-98770488 GCF_036898095.1 Palaemon carinicauda | reverse complement strand
TATATATATATATATATATATATATATATATATATATATATATATATATATATATATATACATATATATATATATATATATATATATATATATATATATATATATATATATATATATATACGTACATGTAATAATAATAATAATATTAATAATAATTATAATAATAATAATAATAATAATAATAATAATAATAATAATAATAATAATAACCATCTTCATTATTATTATTATTATTATTATTATTATTATTATTATTATTAATCTTTGAAGAAACCATTAACCACATCATAAGTGAATCACCAGCACCTGATCTGCTCAAAATCAATATGAGAAACGACATGATACAGTGATTAAAGCTCTCCACTAGAGTTTATGTAGAAAAAGATCACTTGAAATGAAACAGCAAATGGTACGAACATTAACCTGAAACTATGAGAAAAATTGATAATGCTAAGTTACTCTGGGACTACAGTATAAAGGTGCGTTTACACGGTCGAACGGTTGTCGAATGCGGTTCGACAGAGAAGTGTTTAATCTTCGAACGTGTGAACGGGGTATTTGGTTGTCGAACACGTTCGTCGAACGGCTCGAAGAAAGTCCGTTCTCGCCTGACTTTTGTGGGAGGGGCTTCATTGTCCACAAACCTTATGTGTTTGGGACTAACTCCACCTCTTCGAACCGTTTGACATACAGGTACGACAACCGGGTTTGACGAACTGTTCGTCCGTGTAAACCCCGCTTAAGGACGGACAGTGCCACAAGTATATCCACCAGAGGTCACTCTGGTCGAAAAGATGATGAAAAAGTATCACTCATAAATGTCCCAGTACCGTGGGACTCCAGAGTAGAAGATAAGAGGATGGAGAAAACAGTTAAGTACCAAGACTAAATGATTTATTTGAGAAGGCGATGGGACATGCCGGAAAGGGTGCTAATACTCTTAGGAGCCCTAGAGATCTTACATAAGTCATTAAAAAGGAATCTTGATTAAGTAGGCTCTGGTGTAGCCTTAGGACTTGTGATAAGGAATGTGCTACTTGAAAAAATGTAGTATACTAGTAGTGAAGAAAGGGATGAATTTCTAAGGAAAGCACCAATCTTTGTAGATTGTGATTAACAAATAATAACAACAACAACAACAACAACAATAATAATAATAATAATAATAATAATAATAATAATAATAATAATAATAATAATAATAATAATTACATTATTATCATAATGAATAATGTTTTTACTAATAAATATACTATCAGTTTTTGAAATTAAAAATAATTCTTAACATGGTCTGTACAGAGTAAAACATATTTCAATTATGATAAAGCATAATAATTCAGAAGAGATAAGAGCAATATTTGTATTTATCAACGATCACAAATAAATCAAAATACAGCTAATAAATAATATTTAGTCCTGTGAAGCTGTTCTCTTTCGAAAGCTTTGCTCTTAATTAAGATTACAATTTAGTCCATTTGAGAGGATATGCTATCAAAGATGATTACACGGGTCAAGGTCAGAAGGATTTGAATAATATTTTCGAAACTGGGAGCATTTCCCGATGGAGCGTCTTGTTGGAAAGAGCATGACATCCATGACTGGAAAGAAGTGGTGGAAATATGCTCATTCGTTTGGATTTGTGAGAGGATTTTCATTCATTTGTTTGATTGACTCTTTTTACCTTTTAAATGAATTTGTTTTGGTCAGAAGTAGGTATTTACCCTAAGAAAGAATATAATTTCATTGTTGTTTTATTTGTTGATATGGGTGTTTGTTTATCCAAAGAATGATTTTCCAAAATAAAAAAAAAAATTCCCTTTCCCTTATTTAAACATTTAAGATATTCACAATTTTGAAACTGTCTTGTCTGTTCCTCGGGGAATTTTTCAGTATAAACTTTTTATTATTCTTTAGTTAAACTTGGATAAACTTTTTCATAAAAAAGAAACTGAATTATTGTCTGTCCAAAATGAATTCGTGATGGATTATATGGTAATCAGACAACATACAGACACCGATATTCGAATGCAAAATCTAAAATACATCGGATATCTGAACATTGAGTCCATAAAATCTATGAATACATTAATGTTGACATGTTCTAGGTCAGCAATATGTCATTCCTACATGAATGTTGACATTAATTAATAAATATCGAAATACATAATGCAAAACTGATGGAATTCTGTTGGATGCCTAATAATAAAAGACATTCCAAGCGAGGATACACTTTCACTGAACAATAAAACCATCAAAACGAACAAAGGAAAACATTTATGTAATATGAAGTTCCAGCAATATTTGTAAATAGTCTATGAAAAAAACGTTTTTATCATTCGGCAAATAATATGTTTTGAGAATAGTTGTGCAATAATACATTTTGAATCAATTCCCTCAATTTTTCTGTTATCTTTACATCGGAAACCAACTTTGAATAAACAGTATCAGAAATATAACTATATAACGCTAACATTTTCTGTCCTGAATCATAACTTATCGAGCAACTCGTTTTAATACAAGGAAAATGTTTGGGTTTTGGTAGTCTTTAGGAAACATCCCTACTTGGCGATCTGCTGAACTGGGATTCGAGACCCTTTCAAGCTTTATATTTTCTTGTATTGGCTGCAACCTCATCATCCTTGTGAGCTAAGGATGGAGGGTTTGGGGAAGCCAATAGGTCTACCTGGTGAGTCATCAACAACCAGCGCCTGACTCTCCCTGGTCATAGCTAGGTTGAAAGGTGGCCTGGGCGCTGATCAAATGTGTATATTGTTAGTCTTTAAGGCATTGCACTGCTAGCTAGTGCATTGTGTCTATCCCTTGCCACTGCCATTCATGAGAGACCTTTAAACATTATAACAAAACTAGAAGATTCAAACATTCAACTCAGCAAGAAGTATCAAAACATGTTTCATTATCTTCAAAGAATATAAATTGCAATTGTTTACAGTATTGGAACTGGAATTAATAGAAACTACTCAAAACATAAAATAAACAGATTATATTAGCATTATAAGTCTTCTGCTAAAAATATTTTTTTAACTGCAATGTAATACTTATCAATGTTCGTAAATACAGGATTTACTTCTAACATGTCACAAACCTTTGCATGCTTGTAAATCAATGCTTCACTACGCCCATTGCATAAACATCTAAATGCCTATCAACAAACAACTCATTTTCTCAGCTTCCCAAGTATTTACTGCAGAGATTTAAAAACGTTTGCTTCTCTCTCCAAAGTATTTATGTAATGTATCTATTATGTGCATATTTTACAATTACGCAAGTACAAATAAACACAAACACATACATTTACACACACACACACACACACACACACACACACACACATATATATATATATATATATATATATATATATATATATATATATATATATATATATATATATAAAGGGAGTAAGTCTTATTTACACACATTTTAGATGAAAATTTAGAACGATATTTATTACAAGACTGGTATTCATATTTCGAAGTCATCGAACGGCTGTGACTGCACCTTCCACATGACTGGCCAATACAATAAAGACATCAAAAGTTCTGTAAACATATCTGAGAGAGAGAGAGAGAGAGAGAGAGAGAGAGAGAGAGAGAGAGAGAGAGAGAGAGAGAGAGAGAGAGAGAGAGAGAGAGAGAGAATCCAACTGGTTATATAATTTTGGAGAGGATAAGGATATCTAGATCCTCTTTTCTTCCTTCTTGGTAAATGTTATTGTTTTCATTACTAATTTTCTCTTCAATTCTCTTAAGAATAAACTTACGGAGTTTCCAATACATTTATCAGAAATACCTAAGGAAAACGCGCTCATTCTTCAGTCTTATTTACAAATATAATTAACATCTTTTTATTAAATACTTGTTAATACCTGAGCTGAATAGAAAAATAAATATTCAATCTTGTCTAATTGATAATGTTCATTACTAAATGAATTTGGAACACTTTACCCTGAATAAAAGTTTAGAGGAGGAAACGTTTTTCGAGATAATGTTTACAAACGTTTCATCTTTTCCGTCAGGAGATGAAAACTTTTAATTGGAAAGTTTCTCTCATATTTTGCTCTGTTTCCTTGTTCATTTCTTTGCAAAACCAAATTTGACTATCACAGTTTTAAAGGGTTTACCTTTCATCGTTTTTGGATCATAACTTCTGAAGCATTTTCAAAACCATAAAGTTTTTTTTTTTCGGTCAAGGAAGGATGTAATGTCAATGTAAGATTTATATAAAATCTCAATCACATTGGAATGATATTTTGAGTGATCTCTTTAATTTGAATTGATCACTATTGTATAACAGTGTTGAGACTTGTTCTTTTGAATATGAATCTAGTCAACATAATTGATAGGTGTATCAATTCTCGTGTGCTAAAGTACAGAGTGAAAGACAAACCCTGCTTTAAAGATAATTGTAGATTAGCTTAATTGGAAAAGCAGGAGGCCTATCATCTTTGGAAGGGTAACAGATCAGATTTGAATTGGAATAACTATACTCAGTTAATAGCTGTTGCTCAGATAGTTTATGCTTCAACTGGAAAAGAATGCAATCTAACCATAAAAGAAACTCTTTCTGGTACAACCAAAGATCATAAGTGGTGCGCTACCCTTAAATCTGCACTCTTTAATGTAGACTTTAAAGTTCTTCCTTTAGTTAAACCAGATTACTCTGTCACTTACTGTCCAAAGGAAAAGGCAATTCTTTTGGCTGATGTGTTTGAAAGTAACCAGAGTAATGAGAAAATCAATCTTCCTCATTCCTGTTTCCCTGAGGCTATCCTAACTATTTTATCTTTTGGTCCCGTGAAATTAAAATTCTCTTGATGGACCTTGATGCTTATGGAGGCATTGACCAAAATGGTACAGTAAACCCTTATTATTCGCAGGTTCTCTCTTCGTGGATTCAGAGGACCGAATAACCTATTAGATAAAAAATCACGTATATTTAGATCTGGCAATTTAAAACCAGCCGTGCTCCTTTGCACCCGGCATTTTGCATACAGTTTTCCTCTCCACATTGTATGACACCCCATCTCTCGCTGACTCGGCCTCAGTCTCGCAATATCTCTCCTAGCCTGTGCATCTCCCATTTCAGTCCTTTTGTGCAGAATCACGTTATGTAAAAAATTGATGTAAATAACCTGTACATATCCTGTGTTTATAAACATTTTAGTATAAAATGTGATACGTATATTACACCACCTTATGCACTAAACAGTTTACGGCTCAAGAGTTACATCATACTTCAGACTTACAGCGTAGAATTTCATACATATTTTAATTTGCATTATGTTAGTATATTCATTTTAAAAGTTTTATTATTATATTCACTTCAAAATACCTTACTTTATGGTAGTGAAGTAAACATATGCTACCTGTGTGGTTGAATGGCGTGAGTTGACCTGCTTAAAACAGCAATCACTTACGAGTGTTACCTGGGCTAATTAAGCTGTACTGTAGTGATAGTACTGTACAAATGCTATAGTGATATACAGTGTAGTATCAACAAATATTCTTAAATAGGAACAACAGTGCTTAGTTGTCACTGTATGTATTCCATGTACGTATGAGTGGAGATGACTTATGTTCTGTGTACCGTAGCCTTACTGCGTACGTAGTACACCTGCATGAAAAACTATACAATTACTGAGATATGTTCATTCATTAACAAAATGCTTATATTGTGATAGAGACCAGGTAAAACAGTATAAGGCAGCACAGTAGGTTACTTAGTGTGTTAGCCGATCACACATAGGCAATAGGCAGTGAGTTGGAATGCTAGGAGTTAATTTACCCTAGGATAGTAAGTATTCTTGCTTTCCAAGCTTGTTTAAATGTGCAAAATTTATCATTAATCGAATGCCAAGTAACAAACTACCAATTAGCTACGATGGTGACGATGGGTTGATTTCAATTCTAAGTACAAAACACCTGAATCCGACAGGTATAAGTACAGAAGAATTGTCATCAACTTTTATCTTTCTTCGTGGCCAAGTGGTTTAGTCACTGTCTATACAAGCTTGCCGACCAGGGTTCGATTCCCGGCCAGACACAAGCTCTTGTCTTTGTGTGATTTCTCCTGGGGCTCTGATCCCGAGGTCGTTAAAAGAATCCAGACATTAATGTATCTAAAATATATATGACTTATTTGAATATATATATTTATATATATATATATATATATATATATATATATATATATATATATATATATATATATATATATATATACATAGCTTCATATTATCTATTCCACAGCTTCATAATAAAATTAGGTGTACAGATACATTTGAAATATTTGCAACAGATATATTGTATTGCTCTATTGCATTTTCATTGTGTAAAGTACCTATTTAATTTATTGGCCATTTAACTTTTGAACATCTCTTATCCAGTCTGTACAATACTTTGACAAAGTTTCTCTCAAAATTCTTTGGTTTAAATTCATCTTCAATTCTCATCTGAACTCTTGATGTTTTGATTGGCAGGTCTATACGGAATATTCAACACCTAGACATCATTTTCATCAAGGAGAGTTAGTTCAAGAGTTTGTTCTCTTTTAAATCTCTTGTATTAACCTTTCTGCCTCTCTCACTTTTCCAACTTTCTGTTTCAATACTTCTCTCATTCTTTTATCATCAGTTACATTTACTTTTAAAAATTATTAAAAGCAGTCATTTCTATTTTCCCATTGTATTTATTGATATTCTGTTCCATTTGAATATTACATTGCTGATGGTAACATCTTCCAAAATATTTGTCTTCTCGTAAACATTCCTAAACTCCTATAAGTTTTTGTATTTTTTTTTTGGTATATAATGTCAACACTGTAATTCAAAATCCAAACTTTTTGTAATTTAATGATTTTGTAGCTTCACAAACGCACAGTATTGATGATATCTGTAACAATAAATATTTATTTTCTATTATGTCGTGTTTGCACTTGAAATTTTTGTTTTCCAAGACGCGTGAGTGTTCCAATGATAATTTCTTCCCAAGACATAACTTATTTTATTTTTGTTCCTGATGAGTTTTAACTGAAACTTTTGTTTAGAATTGTCCACATTGGTTTTTTATTCAAAGACAAGACTTATTCAACTTCCAAGATTTTACTTAAAAGTGTCATATTCATTTCTCGATAATAAAGCCTCTTGACAACCCATTCGCTATGCCAGACTTCAGCTCTAGAAACGTTGGCGTTTTCTATTTCACTGATTTCTGCCCTTGCAAATCCCGAGAGCAGTTGGGAGCGAGAGGAGATGTAAGCTGGAAAACTCACTCAGTATTTCCACCTGGGCCTAAGCAGGTTATGTAAATGGCCTCTGTCAAAAGTTAGGCTTTGGACGGATCCGCAGAGAGTTTTCCTTTAACAAGGTACTGTCAATTAGATTGCCTGACACAAATCAAGTTTAGGAGTCGAGCGAGTGGGTTGACGCTTTGGACGACCTTTTGAATATGCACCGGAGGCTGCAGTTCATGATGATAAAAAGAGAGCTAAATCAAATATGTTGCTTGTATTTATATGTATCTAGGGTTATTTTTAACACTGGATTTTTAATATCCTTTTATATCCAAATATTTTAAGAATTTAGTGGGTCAAATTACAATCCAGAGTAATACTCAAATTTTGAAATACAAGTAAGTAATCTCTCTCTCTCTCTCTCTCTCTCTCTCTCTCTCTCTCTCTCTCTCTCTCTCTCTCTCTCTCTCTCTCTCTCTCTCTCTCTTTGTATATATATATACATATATATATATATATATATATATATATATATATATATATATATATGCATATTAACACATATATATATATATATATATATATATATATATATATATATATATATATATATATATATATATATATATATATATATATATCGCTAACTATGTCCACCCGTTCAACATAAAAGAATTTGCAGAAATTTCTACTGGTTGCAAATTACAATCCATGGTAATCCCAAAATTTTGAAAAACAAGTATGTAATCCCTGTCCCTCTCTCTATGCACACACAACATACACATACACACAAACACACACACACACACACACACACACACACACATATATATATATATATATATATATATATATATATATATATATAGAGAGAGAGAGAGAGATAGATAGATATTTATAATCGTTTATTATGTCCACCTGTTCAACATAAAAAGAATTTTGATAAATTTATACCGGTTACAGTCGGAATAAAACATATAGAATACTGTGTAATATTATGCCTTATGATGAAGAAAGGAAGACCGTTATAATAAGCAGCTTTCCTATTACTAAGTACAGCATGGTACAGTCTGTCAAGATGTGACCGGAGAGGATGATCAGGAATAAGCAAAGAATTAACTGAACGATGGTCTCGGAGATTAATATCCAGATCACGAATAAGCTACTTTATAAAGCGGAAGTTTTTATTCAACAAATTAATACGAGAGTTAGCAGCTGAAGACCGGACTAAAAAGGATTAACAAAAATTAAATAATTTCCTCAGCATAAATTGATCACCGAGTTTTCAAAGACTTTCTCAATTGTTGAACAATCGACAAAAACGCAGCCAAGATGTGTTCCTCAAAAGTAATTTTGCAATGAAGAAGCACTTATAGTGTTTTGAATAAGTTCTATATAGCCTAGTTAATGAGACATTGACAAAGCAAAGATCTGGATGTTGAGGGGCAACTGTCGTTGACCTACTTACCAATCATAATACGATTCAACTTACTCTCCCATAATTTGCCCCAATCACTAACTTTATAGAAATCTCTATTAATGTATTAGTCACCCAAAGGTATTCAGTCAGGAGATGGAATTGATGCAAAGAGAGTAGCATCATCTGCATATGTAAGAAGCTTGTTTACTTGGTCTAACCGCGTATCCCGCATATGCAGTATGAAAGAAACACCAAATATTACATTCCTATAATCACTACAGCGCTCATCATCAACTACTCTGTGCAACCTTTTACTTGAAAATTCAATAATGATGCTAAGAAAACACCCACCTATTTGAATGTCTAAGTTTGAAAATAAGGGTCTTATGATTATTAACATTCAAAGGCAGCATTAAAATCCAAGTATATCATAAAAACTTCCTTACCACAATCGAGGAATTACTGTACAGCATTGGAAATTGTATGAAGGGTATTACATGCTCCGATGCCTTTTCAAAGCTAATTTGAAAACTAAGGAACAGAGGACTAAATCTACCACAGTCATATTTACCAAGTGAGGTTACATTTTCCAGCAATTGCAAAAATAACCTCTATCAAATAGTTTGTGACAATTAAGACAACACAGGAGCCAAGAAATCAACGGTCTTCATAAGAAACAAAGGGAAAATACAATTTGTGCCTACACCTCTATAGGCATCACTGTTTTAATTTCACGGGACCGAAAAGCAAACTAGTTCGTTCAGCCTCAGGTAAACAGGAATGAGGAAGATTGAGTTTCTCATTACTATGCTTACTGTCAAACACATCAGCCAAAAGAATTATCTTTTTTTTGGACAGTGAGTGACAGTAATCTGGTTTAAGTAAAGCAGTAACTGTTAAGTCTACACCAAATACTGCAGATTTGAGTGCAGTCCACCACTCATGTTTCTGTGTTGTGTCAAAAGGGAGTTCTTTTATTGTAAAACTGTCTTCTATTAACGTGCTTTTTTTACCAATTTCTATGGGGTGAGCACGGTGGCCTTCTTTTCGAAGGACTTCGCTTTGGCTTTGGAGTAGAACCTATTGTCGATCTGATGCCCTGCCTCACATCGCTTAGACAACAGCAGCATATGGTAATAATTATACCAGTCACCAGCGTTCTTCCTCCCACCAGTGAGGAGTCCTACCGTATTACTTTTCAATTGAACAAAAGACTCTGAGCTAACCTTTTTATAGCTGAGTATAGTTATTCAAAATCAACGAGCTGCCTTTTTCTCCAAATAAACAAAACTACAATCATCACTGAACCAGGGTTTGTCCTTAATTTGG
>NC_090741.1:98747988-98752988 GCF_036898095.1 Palaemon carinicauda | reverse complement strand
TCGACAAGTTGTAATGGACTTTGGACGAGTTTGATGATACGGAGAAGATAGTTAAACGCCATTCTAAGAAGTGTTTGCGGCTCAAATTTTTCATTGATTCATAAATGATTTTGTTAACATCTCTCCTATAAAAAAGATATACGTGTCTGCCTATATATATAATATATATATATATATATATATATATATATATATATATATATATATATATATATATATATATATATATATATATATATATATATATATTTCCTGTTCAGCTCAGCAACAATTTCAGACGTATGAGTACTCAATCTCCCCCCGTCCCACGCTAGGACGGAGAGGGAATAATCATACTTTGGTGGGAAGGGGTACCCCAAGAGCTACACTAGGAAACCACAATCTTGCAATGTCGGGTTGTACTTGGGAAAGAGGGAGAGGTTGGAAAGAGTTGAATTTGCGTGTGTGTAGGCTATATCTATATAAATATTTAGCCGCCATTTTAGACGGTTCACGTACCCTAGAATTTAAATAATTTGGGCCAAACGGATCATACCATGAAACTTGTCCAAGTGACTTAATGTAATGGATACCTGGCATATGTTCGACTAAATATGCATATGTATTCATAAGGAACAGATGCTCTTAAAAATAGTAAGTTGATATTTACAAATACAATTCACATTGTGTCACTCCACTTACATTTCAAAATTTAAATATTTACAAACACCAACACGATTCTGCCTCACTTGCATTTTGCATTTATTCCGATCCAACAGAACTAATAAAATATGTTCCAAAGACGCAAAATTTCCTTGTCAACAACACATTCTGGTGTCAACACCGTCTCCTTTGCAGTCAATTCTGGAAAACATGTCTTTGGCGAGTTTCGAAATGGGGCGCTTCCGAGTGTTTCTCGATATTGGTCGTGTCGAGAGACGTTTCTCTGAAATATGAATGTTGGTGATTTTTCGGACCAGACGGAAGAATTTCGTATCCGAATCCTTTTACAAGAGTCGAATATTTAGGAATGCGACGTCGCCATCGGAAATTCTTTGTTTATTGTTGATTTTCAGTTCGAACCGGAGTAAGGCAATCGGGAGGTGTTCGAACATGAACCTAAACCTAATATCAATATGTTAAAAGAAGAATCTATATAATTTTTTGAGATTATTATAATTATTAATTTAAATGACAATAAACCAGAAGGAAATAGTTTCACAGAAAGATCATCAGCAGTACATCATGCCCACATACACCGCGACATTCATCCTAGATATAAAGTTTCATTTCCTATATGTTTTTCACACCATCTACTAAACACTTCTTTTCTTTGCTCCCATCAGCATTACGTAGAATCCTAAACATGATTATTTACAAACACATAAAGATATATACATACATATATATATATATATATATATATATATATATATATATATATATATATATATATATATATAATTATATATATATACATATATATATATATATATATATATATATATATATATATATATATATATGTATATGTACATACATACATATATATATATATATATATATATATATATATATATATAAATATATATATATATATATATATATATATATATATATATGTATATATATATATATATATATATATATATATATATAATATATATATATATATATATACATACACACACACACTTATATATATATATATATATATATATATATATACATATATATATATAAAAATACACACACACACACACACACACATATATATATATATATATATATATATATATATATATATATATATATATATATATATATATATATATACAATATATGCAAAAGAACCACAGGTAATATGAAAATATAAGAGAGTATCCTGACTAGTTTCGTTTTACTTCTTCAAGAAGACTGATTTATTGAGAGATGTATACAACAGGGGGTCAGTACGAACATACATACATATGTTCGTACATCAATATGTCTGAAAAAGACAAGCTATCTGCGAGGACCCAAACTCCCTGATGTTTACTTTCTATTATACAACTGGACTCTATGATACTACTTTCCAATACGGTATTCGAATGAACCAATTTCATTGCACATGAGCAATTAATAATGGGATTTTGATCCATAACATGAACAGACATTGCATTTGAGCACATTTTATACATTACTTATGTTGTTCAATTATGTTTTCGAAAGCTTTCCCTGTTTGGCCAATATCTTTTTTTTTTTTCTCACATGAATTACATGGGATATGATATAAACATCCTTAGTATTGTCAGGAGAATTTTTAAGAAAATTGTTTTTATTGTGTTATTGCTCTTATATGCTACTTTAGCGTTAAAAGTTTTTAACAATTAGATTTTTTTTTTTTAAAGAATTACTATGCGGCAGTACAAGTAAGTGTTTTGTAGTATAGTTTTCCTCATTGTTATTACCAAACGTCTTATTTTTTGCTGTTTTAGTGCATCATCTAATTTAATTTCAAGGTACTTGAATTTCTCACCTATAGTCTCAACTCTCGTCTATTTCATCATCAGTAGGTAGAAGGTTGGCCAGGGCACCAGCCACCCGATGAGATACTACAAATAAAGAGTTATGGTATCTTTTGACTGGCGAGACAGTATTACATTGGAACCTTCTCTCTGGTTACGATCCATTTTCCAATTGCCTACGTATACACCGAATAGTCTGGCCTAATCTTTACAGATTCTCCTCTGTCCTCATACAACTGACAACACTGAGATTACCAAACAATTCTTTTCTCAAGGGGTTAACTACTGCAATGTAATTGTACAGAGGCCACTTTCCTCTTTGTAAGGTAGAAGAGACTCTTTAGCTATGGTAAGCAGCTCTTCTAGGAGAAGGACACTCCAAAATCAAACCATTGTTCTCTATTCTTGGGTAGTGCTATAGCCTCTGTACCATGGCCTTCCACTGTCTTGGCTAGCGTTCTCTTGCTTGAAGGTACATTCGGGCACACTATTCTATCTGATTTCTCTTCCTCTTGTTTTGTTGAAGTTTATATAAATTATATAGGAGATATTCATTTTAATGTTGTTACTGTTGTTAAAATATTTTATTTTTCCTTTTTTCCTTTCCTCACTGAGCTATTTTCCCTGTTGGAGCTCCTGGGCTTTTAGCATCCTGCTTTTCCAACTAGGGTTGTAGCTTAGCAAGTAATAATAATAATAATAATAATAATAATAATAATAATAATGATATATTCACAGCTGAAAATTCGTAATGCTCTTAATGTCATAAAAATGACTACAGATATCTTAACTATACTACTTTTATTTTATTAAGGCACATATGCAGAGATATTCTTTGGCTTTCTATATATACTAAACTTGAATCTAATGTTAAATCTGTGTATACAGAAATCTAAAAAAAAAAAAATGTTTGCAACAATTAATCTCCAACTCTATCGTAAAATCTATTGACAGTATCAAGCCATTCAATCTATAAAAAGGTTATGTAACTTTTCATCTCCTGAGCACACAAATATGTGGTCAGTATATCGAAACCATTTTACATCTTCAGTTATAATGTTACTTTAAAACAAATTAGCTATATAGGTTGCTTTATACTGAAAATAAGGTGTTTCCCATTACCCTACCAAACGTTTGTCTATAAAGTTTCATATTTAATTTAAATCTATAATCTTTTATACAAAATCTGATTAAATATGTACAGTACTGTTAAAAATGGCAAATTCAATTACCCATTCTCTAAGGTTTCAGATGGAAATTCCATTGGTACTTTAGTGAATAGTGAGATAATGTCAAAATTGGCAAGCCTGTCAGACCTGTTAATCTCTATGTTATTGAATTTGCTAATTAAGTCTACAATGATTTTTATATTTGACTCTGAGATGGTGCCAACTAAAGGATTGAGAACAGTAATAAGGTATTTAGATAAGTTATAAGCTGCTGAACACACAGAACTAATTATTGGCCTAACGGGATAATCTGGGTTTTAATATGGGTTTTAATAATCCAATACAAATATGGTTGCGTTGGTGAGATACTAGGATTTTTCTTATCAAGTCTTCGTTCCTTTTCAAATCTTTCACCTTTTAGTGAAATTACTGCTAACAGTATCAACAGTTTTATTTCTTAAATCTTATTGTGTTTTTATCAATCAAAGGGTTTTCCATTCTTTTGTATGTTATAATTTTTATCTAAAATTTCCAGTGCTTTAGATTTGTCAGTTTTGGTTAATTATATATGTAAATCTACCTTTACCTCAGGAATGTATTTACTGAGTCTTTTTGAGACATTTATAACTAGTATTTTCATATTACCTTATAAAATACCCTTAGTCTTAATTACCTCTTCTACAAATATATTACTGTTTTTCACAAATTACCCAATTCAATAGTAATTTCTGCACTATTCACCAGACTAGTTGACATGGAGAAATATAAATCATATTCCAAGACACACTTCATATTTTGATGTAAGTGTTTATTTGATAATTTAACTACACAGACCTGATTAATATTTGTCCATTTAAATACAACACCTGGCCAATGAGATAGGATCTTCGCCCACGTAAACACCTGATAGTTTGGAGCCTCGCAGGGAGATTGTTTTTTTCTGACATATTGTTCTACAAATATCTGTATGCTAGTGTATATATATATATATATATATATATATATATATATATATATATATATATATATATTTATATATATATATATATATATATATATATATATAAATATATATATATATATATATATATATATATATATATATACATATATATATATATATATATATATATATATATATATATATATATACAGTATATATACATTTATCTTTATATATGTATATATATATATATATATATATATATATCTATAAATATACATATATATATATATACATATATATATATATATATATATATATATATATATATATATATATGTATATATATGCATATATATATATTTGTATATATATATACATATATATATATATATATATATA
>NC_090741.1:98740488-98742988 GCF_036898095.1 Palaemon carinicauda | reverse complement strand
AGAAGTAGAAGAAGAAGAAGAAGAAGAAGAAGAAGAAGAAGAAGAAGAAGAAGTAGAAGGGAGAATAAAGACTTCCCGTCCATCTTATCTTTCTTGCTTCAACGATTCGATTTCTTTTCATAAGAGAAAAATCTTGATAGCATGAACCTTACACTGATTTGTGAATCTCTCTCTCTCTCTCTCTCTCTCTCTCTCTCTCTCTCTCTCTCTCTCTCTCTCTCCTCATAGATGTCAGTATGAAATAGAATATTTAGATAAACAGAAATTTACTATTCATTATTGCAGCGTGTTTAAAGATTTAAGAATAATAATTACTGTTTGATTTCAATTAAGTCTGACCAAACAGATTTTCGTAACATGAATACTCGAAGCTTTAAAATGAAATATACTAACATATGGTCTTTGAAAATGAATCAGAGCTCATTTCCATGGCACAAGCTAAGGCTACAAAGCATAGGTTCCATGGTCACCGTATGGTACACAAGTCAGTCCAGCCACGAATGGACTTGAGTCTTGCTTACGATTAGCTGCGGTGCCAAGTTTCCTCTCCAGCAAGTCTATCTTTAATCCAAGGTTCCCTATTGGACGGAAGGATATGGCAACGCCTTTTAATAAATGTCACATCTACCAGATTATTACCCTTATCATAGGTTAAAGAAATATGCTAAGAAGTCCAATCTGAGATAATGCAAAAGGACATGAACAGTAATACACATCATTTCTCTTTGCATTTAAACAGAACAAACATAAAAAGGGGAAATTGTCTTGGGAGATCGGGTCTATTTATCAAGCTTTGCACGGGTATAATTTCTAAGAAAATATAAGCAACCATTTGAGATACTAGCATTAGAGAGTTATTGGGTCATTTGACTGACCAGACAGTACTATATTAGATACCCCTCCCAGGTTACGGCTCATTATTCTTTTGCCTACACATACACCGAATAGTTTGGCTTATTCTTAACTCCTTCTCCTCTGTCCTCATACATCTGACAACACTGAGATCACCAAACATTTGTTCTTCGCACAAAGGGTTAACTACTGCACTGTAATTTTTCAGTGGGTACTTTCCCCTTGGTAAAGGTAGAAGAGACTCTTTAACTAAGAATATGATAAAGAACGAAAATATTTGCTTTCAATAGTTTCCTTCAATAAACCTGGACAGAAAAATGTTATGCGCTAGGAAAATACAGTTTTTTCTACTTCTCTAAGAGAATCGCCCAGTACTGCAACGATTTTGCTTCCTGTCCCATTAGTCTTTGTAAAGAAACTTTCCACTGTGTTTATTATTGTGATTATACCTTCCAAGATATTTCGTGGGCATTTTTCTTTATATTCATTAGATTCAGTATACATCACATTAATTTCATTTATATTTTGACATACAGTACATATAGTATATTTCTCTATGTACCAGAACTGAGTAAAAAAGGGTCCTGTCCTTGCAAAGTTTCAGAACATTATTCATCTCGACCAACCATTCTACAAAAGATAACTCCAAGAAAAAGGTTTCCAAATAATAGAGTACGTTTAATAGTTGAGAAATAAATATTAAATATACGTACTAAATTTTGTATGAACTCATCGTCTGGTGTAAAGGAAGAGGATCCTCAGCTTATGAGAAAGTAAATGAACCAGCAACAAGCTATCATAACTAATGTCTATAATGTAGGTTGTTATAACAACTACCACTGTCTTTTTTTAATGACAGGTTGCAATGTGAGACAAGAGATCATTAATAAAGAGATTCAATTGTATTCAGTGGGCTTTCTATCGATCTTATGTGATTGAAAAGACTGAGAAATCGACAGTGCCCTAAATTACTTTGACAACACAGTCTTAAAACTTATGTTTAGCGCGTCTAGAGTTCAAGGATATTATCTCTCCTCAAGAACCATTGTGGATTTCTAGAGAGATTTAGAATAATACTCTGACACAGCTTCCAGGGGAACTTTACCTAGAGTGTAAGCTAACCTTAGTTACTTTTATCAAAGAATTTTACTTCAAGAAGCAAAATAGATCAGATCAGGGTTATGATCGGATCATTCACAAAGATGTGCCCTAAAGAAACGATCTTTTAGGTAATCAGGACCCGAAATTCCTCTAACAAGGAATCCACTTTGAGTGGAAAAAGGAAATTTCAGTATAGTTTCCATGTTGCAAAAACTACGGGAACAACAACAAGAGCAGTCATTTCTGGTCCACTGCAGGGCAAAGTCTCGGACATGTCAATTCATGTCTCTGGGGTTTGGCAAGTTTTCATCACCAAGATGCTACTGCAGATTGGTGATGGTGGTAATTTTTGTCAGATCACTCACAGCAACCCAACCTAGTAGGGGTGGCCGTGATAGTTTTGCTGATCCTGGCGATACACAAACTCTTTCACCACGTCAAGGTATCTCCATTTAGAAACGATACAGGTCATTTCATATCTAATAGTATAATTTATATAATCTTAAGAATTTTTGAGATAGCCACCTTAAGGAGTGTTTGTTATTTC
>NC_090741.1:98712988-98727988 GCF_036898095.1 Palaemon carinicauda | reverse complement strand
CTTCAAGGTAAACTAAGTTGTAAAAATGGAGTAACCAAAAACAGAGGAAGATCCCGAATTTATTTGGCCTCCTAACCCTGAGCTGTTTTATGGGAATACCATGGATTTATTATAGTGGCAGAGAGGCGATATTGGCTGGTGGATTACAATAAATTTCTTGAAGAAGAAGAATGAAATGTTCCTGGAAAACAATTCAGATCTAGAAGTTATCGTCAGATAATTCTTGAACACGGGTCTTCAATGGGACTATTATTTTCACTTGACCAGTTTGTTTTCTTATTTTTGTAGTATAAAAAAACAACCTTTTGCTTAACATAATAGTAGCTTTACGCGAACTCTTATCCTAAGATAAAAATTAGGAATGGCGAATAATTGATAGTATTTCCTGATGTGAAATTTAGCAATTATTTCCGACAAGTGTTCTGCAACTTTAAAATGATTGCTAATCTCGACAAGAAAAGAATGACTAATCGAAATTTCCTGGCACTTCCAGTTCAGTTATATATGTGCAGATATGCCTACACCTCTCTGGCAATTCAGAGTTCTCTCAGGTGTGGTGGCCCTTATGAATAACATGGCAGTTGTCATTGTCCGCATCGAAAATATAATGATCTTCTTTCATCCTCTTTGTTCAATCTAAGAGAAACTTCGTAGGCATTTGCTGACTTTCTTATTTCGTGGTTAGAAAGTGTTTCCATAATGTGGACCTAACAATAAACGAGCAATATGCGGTGTGAAATACTGAATGCCTTGGAATGTAAACGATAAAATGAATGTGAAGGTCCTGTAGAGAGTTGGGTTCCCCTGCTGTGTGGGACCAGAAAATCAGTCCTTAAAGGAAAGTGGGTAAATTAAACATGTACAGTAGATAGATATGCGCACACGCCCAAGGGTATAACTACTACTTCTCCCTCTACTCGAGGGACGGAAAGGAGAGCCATATATATATATATATATATATATATATATATATATATATATATATATATATATATATATGTATATATATAGATATAGATATATATAAATATATATATATATATATATATATATATATATATATATATATATATATATATACATATATAATATATATATATATATATATATATATATATATATATATATATATATATATATATACATATATAATAAATATATATATATATATATATATATATATATATATATATATATATATATATATATATATATATACACACATAAACAGACACTTGCTCTCTCTTATAGGTGAGATCCTTTTGGTAAAAAATGCACTTCATTTTCTTCAGCTAATAATAATAATAATAATAATAATAATAATAATAATAATAATAATAATAATAATAATAATAATAATAATAATAATAATAATATGGCTGCATCGGCAGAATTCAATTTCTTGTTCAATTTCTCGATTCTACTTACAATTCTCTTTTCAGGGTTGCTACATCCAGCTAGCAAGTTGGCAAAGTTCATTAGGTGGGTGAAGAATACAATTCAGGTTAAGGCTGGATGTAATTAATACAAGTACAAGTAATACTCGAAAATTACAACAGGTAAAGTCAGGAGTGGATCGCGACTCATTTCGGAACTGCTTGCTCCGTCTTCAGGCGAGAAGTGAGGCTCTGGCTGGATCTGGGTCCTTATATATCCCGGCTCTGGTTCGTAGAGAGGGGCCTCGAATTTTGATTGGTCGAGCGGAGGTTATAGGCTCGGGTGGCAGATGTACAACGAGCTCGGACCTGGAAAGGGCCGCACAGGTCCTCATCAATAACGGCTACAGCAACAAGTAAGTTCAGCGTGAAGTGAGGACAGCTATAGACAAGTGGTATGGGTCCTCTGCGGGGGAAGGGTCCGACAGCGCCAGCCAGGGGTTCGACAGCACTAGAGATAAGTCCGACACCTCCACCAATGGATCTAGAGACATCAAACTTTACTACAAGGGCCTCATGCACGCAGAATATCAGCGGGATGAGAAGGTCATTAAAGACATCACTAACAACGTGTCACCTACTGATGAGACCACGAAAGTGAAACTCATCATCTATTACCAGACTGAAAAAACACGCATCTTGATCATGATGAACAATCCAGCACCCCCTGATAACGACCCTCTGAAGAAGACAAATGTAGTCTACTCTTATCAATGCCCAGTCCGAGGATGCCCCGGCAAATACATCGGTATGACTACAATGAAACTTTCGAAGAGGATTTCGTGCCACGTCCAGCAAGGTGCTATAAGAAATCACGCTCTACAGCGACATAACACCCAAATTAGCCGGGCAGACATCGTCGCCAATACCAAAATTATCGACAGCGCTCCGGACAGCAGGCACTTACGAATATTGGAATCCCTATTAATCCAGAGCGAGAAACCAGCGTTGAATACGACTCAAGAGATATTCCTCCTACCATCCTGTCGACGTACCAATGCTAGGAACCAAGAACAAGACCCCCAGAACGATGACAACCCCGATCCTGATACCCCCACAGATGGAGAAACTGTCTGGCCGAATGCTGATTTTGGCAGCGAGCATGGTCCGGAATTCCAGTCTGCTGAGTGTGGGAATGGGCTGCCTGACTTTGAGCCCGTCTCGGCGCGCACCTTAGCCAATCAGGGAGCTCGGATACCTCTCTCAGCCCAGTCCACTGAGCGAGAGAGGAGCCTGCCTGACTGTTTGGTTGGCTCGGCGAGCATCCTGACTAATCAGGATCCAGGATTCCTTCCTACCTCTCAGCCTGGGAGGCTGAGCCGAGCTCGTCGTACATCTGCCACCCGAGCCTATAACCTCCGCTCGACCAATCAAAATTCGAGGCCCCTCTCTACGAACCAGAGCCGGGATATATAAGGACCCAGATCCAGCCAGAGCCTCACTTCTCGCCTGAAGACGGAGCAAGCAGTTCCGAAACGCGTCTCGATCCACTCCGGACTTTACCTGTTGTAATTTTTGAGTATTACATGTACTTGTATTAATTACATCCAGCCTTAACCTAAATTGTATTCTTCACCCACCAAATGAACTTCGCCAACTTGCTAGCTGACTGTAGCAACCCTGTAAAGAAAATTGTCCGTAGAATCGAGAAATTGGACAAGTAATTGAATTATGCCGATGAAGCCAAGGTATTCAACTCCACCTGTTTGAAGGAGGGTCTCCTACCAAGAAATAATAATAATAATAATAATAATAATAATAATAATAATAATAATAATAATAATAATAATAATAATAATAATAATAATAATAATAAAAATAATAATAAAACTTATAGAATGAGACTTTCTCTTTTTCTCCACTTGTAAAGAAAAATAAAATAATTTAAACTTGTGCTTAATGACTCTTATCTGCTCCACTTGGAGCACAACTTGCCTCTTTGAAGATGTCGAAAGTTACGTAGTGCAAAAAAATATTAAAAAATCTTTCGACCCGAAAAGATCAAGCTAATTACAATTTATTATTATTATTATTATTATTATTATTATTATTATTATTATTATTATTATTATAATTATTATTATTATTATTATTATTATTATTATTATTATTATTATTATTATTATTATTATAATTATTATTATTATTATTATTATTATTATTATTATTTTTATTATTATTATTATTATTATTATTATAATCTTTTTTGTTCTTCTGATTGATATTTTTAATATATGAATAGTGACTTTCTTTTTATAAATGATCTTGAAACAATTTCTTCATGTTCATTTTTATTCGCTGTTTACATTAAAGGAAAGTAATGCAATTGCAAAAGCTTTCATATAAAGTTTTTTCCCACACTTTGACGGTTTTTATTTATTGTCTTATCCATATTTTCTAAAATAAATAAGTCATCTCTCTTCAATCGTCTGGATTCAAAGGCAATTAATTCTTAAAAGTTTTTCTTTCCTATTCTTTCTGTTTCAACGCCCCCTCTCCAGTTAATGGTCCTTTAAAAAGCCATTAACCCCCACTCGCAAAAGTTTCTCTTAAAAAAAAAAAAACGATCCAATAAGTTCGCCTTGATTTACTTAACAATGAAATATTGGCCTCTAAATTGCCTAATTTCTCTTACACGATCTGAAGAAGGCGCAGAAGAAGGGAGAGAAGAAGAGGGAGATAGGCAGAACAGAAGAATAATTTGGGGTTTAAAGGTTTAAAGGCCACGCACGAATGGCAGAGGTAAGGCCCAGTGACATTGCCCTATCAAGCAGGGCAATGTCGTAGAGACTGATCATATTACATATGATCAGCGTCCAAGCCCCCTCTCCACCCAAGCAAGGACCAACGTGGGTCAGTCAATGGCTGCTGATGACTTAGCAGGTAGACATATAGGTTCCTACTAACAGCCCCCCCTCTCCTTAGCTCACAAGGATGGTGAAGTTGCAGCGACCTAAAGAACTAACGAGTTTGAGCAGGACCCAAACTCCAGTCTGGTAATCACCAGACAAGGACGCTACCACAACTCTGATATGGACCTTATCACGGTATACTATAATCAATTAAAGGTATTTGCCTACAAATCATATATATTGCCGAATCATCACTTATTCTGTTGTCATTTCCTTAAACATTTAATGTCATTTTATTTCCCTACAAGGTCTAATCTTATTTGAAGTGGGTGTCGCCGGTAGGTTGGGAGTGATCCGCAGACCTACCATTCCTGAGTTAAGTTTTGTAACACTCATTCATGTGGACATTATGTGCTGATGATGGGATTGAAAGAACGTGTTTAAATTCAGAGCAAGTGTCTGGATATATCTATAAACACACACACACCTATATATATATATATATATATATATATATATATATATATATATATATATATATATATATATATATATATATATATATATATATATATATATATATATATATATGCATATATATATATATATATATATATATATATATATATATATATATATATATATATATATATATATATTTATTTATTTTCGGTCACGCTCAGAACATTGCAAGACGTATAACTACCAAGTCTCTCATCATCCCTCGTGTAAGGGGAGAGGGAGTAGTCGTACCCTGATGAGAAGGGGTACCCTGCGAGGACAGGGCGTAGGGTGTGGGAAGGGGTGAATGTGAGTGTGTGCATATTTGAATAAATATTTAACCGTCATTTTTGACGGGTCGCGTAAACTATTTCATAATAATGCAAAGTCATATGATTGAAGTTCGTGTAAAAATCGGGAAGACGTACAATTGGGGAATGCTTTAAAGCCAAACTAATTGAATTACTCTCCATACATCAGAAATAAGTATAAAACTAGAAAAGCCCTCTGAGAGTGCAGACCTCCATCGCGACAGATTATTCCTAGAAACCAGCTTGCCTTAAGGTTAAGTCGGTCGACCTGTTGCTCGACCTTGACCTTGACATTTGACTTATGACATTCAAAATTGAATCACTTTGATATCTCGACAAGACAATTAAATCCTGAAAGTGTCACTACTTTACGAGTAAAATTGTGGACAGGAAGTTGTTTACAAACAAACAAACGTACCCTCCACCAAACTTCTTTGCCAGAGGTAAAAATATATAAGATAATTGACAGTTGCATTAATCTTTTAAAAGCTTACGAGATTCGTTATCAAAAACAATGCCACTGAAATTGCAAAGCAATAACAAGTAAATTAACTGAGATTATATCCTCCCTGCCAGCCTCTCTCTCTCTCTCTCTCTCTCTCTCTCTCTCTCTCTCTCTCTCTCTCTCTCTCTCTCTCTCTCTCTGCAAACTTCCTCATTAAAGGTAATCTCTTCCTCACTACATATCTCATTACTTGATCTAAAAGGGAAAGATTCGCAGGGCGTCGCCCCTTTCCAATTAGATTTAGCTTCATTGGGAGGTTTTTCAATCACGCTATAAATAGCAACTGTGTTGTTGGTAGAAAGTCAATGTCCGATTTGTATTTAGCCATTATCAATAATTTTAGGTCGAATAACAAAATTCCTTGGTCGAAAAAATATTTTCTTGGTCAGAAAATATTTTATTTTATTCTAAAAAATAATATCCTTATTCGAAAAAATAATTTTCCAGTTCGAAAACTAATTTTCATAGTCGAAAAATAATTTTTTTTAGTCGAACAAATTTTCTTGGTTGAAAAAATTTTCTTGGTCGGAAAATAAATTTCTTGGTCAAAAAAATTAATTTCCTTTTTCGAATAATGATTTTTGTGTCGAAAATTTTTTTTATTGGGTCGGAAAATAAATTTCTTCTCCGTTGAATACATTTGAATAGACAAATCATAAGAAAACCATAATCACTGTAAATACTTCCAAATGTCAACGTAATCTAGCAACTTAAGACAATCCAAACCCTGATAAAAAACAACTTTGAGTAAAGAAATCATCTCTACTGCTTGTGACATATGCTTCAGTATTTAAAAAATTTGGTTCTTTATAAGTACCAGAGTTTTCTGTGCGGTTCTTCTAGGAGAAGAACACAATAAAATCAAACTGTTGTTCTATAGTCTTGGGTAGTGCCATAGCCAACATTGGCTCGCAATCTCTTGTACCACTCATGTATACTATTCTATGTGTTTTCATATTTCTTTTTCTTACTGGGCTATTTTCCTTGTTTGAGCTCTTAGACTTATACCTTCCTGTTTTACCAAGTAGGGTTGTAGCTTAGCTAGAAATGACAATAATAATGATAATAGCTGACCGATTTTACCTATTGGATTCAGTACTATTTGAACTATTTCATGTATTTGGCAAAGAGTATTTCATGTCCCGTTGAGGCTGGATATCCAGTTTTGAGAGGCCGTAAATATTTCTAATGATGAAAATAAGAACAACAATACTAACTATAACAACAATAATAATAACTGAATAATTCGTCAAATAAACTATCATTTCTGTTTCTAATCCTCTCGTCTTTCACCCGTTAATATGGATGCTTTTCCCTCTACTTAAGGAGCCTTGCAAAGCTATCCCTCTAAATGACCTCCTTTTTATCACTTCGGCGAAAAAATACGACCTTGCTTTGAAGCGTTGGGGCAATCTAGGTCACTGCACAGTAAGGCTGAGGGATTTTAATTACATAAATCCATTAAAAGGATTAAACAGGGCTTACGAGCCTCAGAGGCTATGGCGTGTTGCTCCTCTGTTGCATATGTTTTAAAGCCGGAATATTTATACATATGATCAACACATACGTTCCCTGTCTACCAACTTAGGACCAGAGGGATCAAGGCAATGGTTACTGACGGCTCAGCAGGTAGAACCTCTGGGTGTCCTCAATATAAAGAAAGTAAGTTTTTTTATTTCAGAGAAATCTATCAAATCTTGAGGTGTCTTGAATTCGTGATTTACAGGTTATGAGTCACCGCTGAGCTACAGTAAGTTATCCATTAACTTTGTCCTTCCCCAATTTCTTCTGATCTTTTTCATTCTTCATCTCTATTTCATGTATGGATATTCAATTATGTGGGTTAATCTACGGCCTTTCGGGTGGGTCCAAAAGACCGATCCGTATAAATAAAAAGGAGAAGGTAGTATATATATATATATATATATATATATATATATATATATATATATATATATATATATATATGTATATATGTATTTTTTTCATTAATAATAATAACAATTACAGTAACAACAATGATAATAATAATAATAATAATAATAATAATAATAATAATAATAATAATAATAATAATAATAATATCCTCACATTTCCTTCATAAACTAAAGAAAACTGGAAGAGAAATAAAAGGAATTAATCTTCTAAATGGGAACTTTCTTCTCCCAATCAGGGTTATTTTGTGGCTTTGGATTCCAATTGAATGGCCAATCTGGCTGGAATCAAAAGTTAACGAGAGAGAGAGAGAGAGAGAGAGAGAGAGAGAGAGAGAGAGAGAGAGAGAGAGAGAGAGAGTTACTTCATATATATATATATATATATATATATATATATATATATATATATATATATATATATATATATATATATATATATCGTAGAGCATAGAGATACATATTCTGTTTTTAATTATCTAAAATCGAATTTTTATTAAAGACAACTTGTTTCCTGAACAATTGCTCCTATTTTCCTACTTTCCTTTCATTCTCCTTCGATGTGGAAAACCTTTCACAAAACAGGAAATCATAAAAATAATATTAGGACATGTATACAGATCTAACATAGGACTCCTACCCATATCTGAGGATGTCCTCAGAGAGAAGCTGGACCCAGTTCCTCTCTCAGCGTGGGGAATATATATATATATATATATATATATATATATATATATATATATATATATATATATATATATATATATGTATGTATATATATATATATATATATATATATATATATATATATATATGTGTGTGTGTGTGTGTGTGTGTGTATGTGTGTGCGTGTGTGTGTGTGTGTTTGTGTGTGTGTGAGTGTGCGTGTGTGAAAGTGGGACTGAAAAAATATGTTAAATACATATATATTTCTATGGCTCTGGATATGCAATTTCAGTTAAAGAAATAGAGGGGTACTCAGTATAGCACAGACCTCCACCAGTATATTTCTCGACCTAGGCGTGGATTTTCATGCACTCAAATACGAACCAAGTTTGAAGCCTCTGTGACAACGATATCCTAACTTATGGCTGATTACGTGAATTGGGCATTTAGCTTCACCGTGACTTTGACCTTCCAAAATTTATTCATTTAGAGGGTTTTTTTTCATAACAGTTAATCCCTACGACTTTTATTACGATTAGAATTATGACCAGGAAGCTGTTCACAAACAAACACACAAAAACAAAAAAACACAGAAATATGGGCGAGAACATGACCTCCTTCCAACTTCGTTTGCAGATGTAACAAAGGATGTAGGTGTCAAACTATCAGAAAAAAAAATGTTGTGAAAGGAATGTTGAATAGAATATTATACATTTGCCTATAAGTAACTGCCGATAGTGGAGAGAAACTGCAAAAAAGTAAATGTGTCCAAAAGTTTGGGAATTAGGGAAAATGGAATTGAGGACGATGGAGTGATAGATACTTTTACCGATATATTGGAGGATGATAAGATGAGACAAGAGGCGGGTCACAAAAAAGTGAGGCAAGAAAAATAGCAGGATGTATGTAAAGCGTAGAAACACGATTGAATTACTTAAGAAGCCAGGATAAGAATGTATAAAGAGATAGTCAAAGAAATTTACATATATAGAAAAATGTATATGTTGAATGGGGATGAAGAATGTTAAAGAAATTAAAAGGGTCAAAGCTGCTGGCATGAATTGTCTACACTGTATTTATTGTGATAAATTTGATAAAGTGAGAAATGTAGAGACACGTGGACGTGTTAAACCAATAACACAAGTGAGCAATTGGATCAATGGATTTTGAGGTGGTTCGGCCATGAAAAAAGAATGAGCAACAGTAGGCGAATGAAAACTGAATAATTCAATGTTGATAGGAGGTAGGAGGAGAGTAAGGCATAGGAAGGGTTGTATAGAAGGTGTGAAAGAGTATTGGACATGAAGTATGAGTCAGAGAAAGATTAAAGTGAACAGCGCAATGTGTGTATGGACGGTTTGATACGTTTACTGCGTAAATGGGTGTACTGGAAAGAGAGAGAGAGAGAGAGAGAGAGAGAGAGAGAGAGAGAGAGAGAGAGAGAGAGAGAGATTTAACCATCCATCAACGACCCCTGCCCTTTCGCAAATCAGATTAGAAAGTAAAACGCAACCATAAAATGGGCGTCCTTTTTACAAAGTAGATGAAGGTTCTGAAAAAGGGATGAGTTACAAAGAATATCTATGAATGAAATTAAAATAATAAGGGTCTTGAAAAGAGTCCGTTGACCTTACAATACAATCTATCAATATTTGGTAAAAATGAATGACTTGAACTTCGTTGTCCACAATCAATTTGATTTTTGAATTATAAGGTGATAGTCAAAGTCGGCAGAAACCTGACTGGAAAATAAATTTACGAAGGGACAAGAATAAAGTTGATCCATAATGGTGTGTGACTGTCAGAAATTGAGAAAAATGCCATTTGGAATTCTATTTCCATTGATTTTTGACTGAGTTTAGGTTATATGGACGAACCAACTAAGACTGCCATTTATCTCCCAATATTCTTCTGAAAGTTTGTTCTCAAATCTACAAAATCTGTTGGATATTGTTTCATTGTCATACTAATACTCATGTCCATACAGTAACACCGATCTCACTAAACTGATATATAGCCTGATTTTTATATGAAATTTCAGGAGATTTGATTTCCAAATTTGATTTTTTCAATCTATCAATAAACCCAAATTCTAAAGATCCTGCCTAAGAGATCATAGTTCCTAAATGTTTAAATAACTCATCTTGCATTGCATATCCCGTTCTCAATATATATATATATATATATATATATATATATATATATATATATATATATATATATATATATATATATATATATATATATATATATATATATATATATATATATGTGTATATATATATTTATATAAATATAATGTAATTGGGAAATTGGGTAAAACTCGCTGGTAAGAGACTGATGTCTCGCCAGGTAAATCCTCAGACAGCTGGTAGCGTCAGGTTCCAATTTCTTTTATGGGCTGTCGTGACATGGTTGGTTTCGACCTGGCCTTTCATTAGAAGGGGCTAGCGTTCAATCCCAAGTATGAGGTAGAAATTTATTTCTATTTGAACACGATGTTGTGTTGATATTTATCCATATTGACTCGTTAGGGGTAATTTGAATGAATTACTACCAATTGTGTTACGTGGTGTCCCGGAAAATTGAGTAAAACTCGCTGGTAAGAGACTGATATCTCGCCAGGTAAATCCTCGGACAGCTGGTAGCGTCAGGTTCCAATTTCTTTTATGGGCTCTCGTGACATGGTTGGTTTCGACCTGGCCTTTCATTAGAAGGGGCTAGCGTTCGATCCCAAGTATGAGGTAGAAATTTATTTCTATTTGAACACGATGTTGTGTTGATATTTATCCATATTGACTCATTAGGGGTAATTTGAATGAATTACTACCAATTGTGTCACGTGGTGGCCCGGGAAATTGGGTAAAACTCGCTGGTAAGAGACTGATGTCTCGCCAGGTAAATCCTCGGACAGCTGGTAGCGTCAGGTTCCAATTTCTTTTATGGGCTCTCGTGACATGGTTGGTTTCGACCTGGCCTTTCATTAGAAGGGGCTAGCGTTCGATCCCAAGTATGAGGTAGAAATTTATTTCTATTTGAACACGATGTTGTGTTGATATTTATCCATATTGACTCATTAGGGGTAATTTGAATGAATTACTACCAATTGTGTCACGTGGTGGCCCGGGAAATTGGGTAAAACTCGCTGGTAAGAGACTGATGTCTCGCCAGTTAAATCCTCGGACAGCTGGTAGCGTCAGGTTCCAATTTCTTTTATGGGCTCTCGTGATATGGTTGGTTTCGACCTGGCCTTTCATTAGAAGGGGCTAGCGTTCGATCCCAAGTATGAGGTAGAAATTTATTTCTATTTGAACACGATGTTGTGTTGATATTTATCCATATTGACTCATTAGGGGTAATTTGAATGAATTACTACCAATTGTGTCACGTGGTGGCCCGGAAAATTGGGTAAAACTCGCTGGTAAGAGACTGATGTCTCACCAGGTAAATCCTCGGACAGCTGGTAGCGTCAGGTTCCAATTTCTTTTATGGGCTCTCGTGACATGGTTGGTTTCGACCTGGCCTTTCATATATATATATATATACATACATACATACATACATACATACGTACATACATACATACATATATACATACATACTTTCCTCTTCCATCTTAAAAGAACGTAAGTGTTCTTCATTGTTTTCATTTTTGTGGTTATTATTATCTGGACTGTTATCTACTCCATTGTACCAACTGTGTGTCACACAATTGTACATAAATATTTTGTATATATTAGGCTGGTATCTGCGCTCTTCCCTCGCACTAAAAAGAACCAGAATGATCATGTCTCTGGTTTTGCTCTGTAACATTGTCTGTCTCTCGAACATGTTATGTCCTGTTGCCTTGAGGTTTTGTATATAAAGGAGAGTGTTCCTTAATAAACAACTCAGTTGCTTTCACACTGCCTTTGAGTTCACAACCCTCTCTCGGCTCGTCACATTGGTGATCCCGGAAGTCGACTCGCTCCCACCGCCTTCCACCCCCACCCCCTCGCCCCTTCATCGTTGGTACTATGGCGGACTCTACGGCAGTTGGTGCTGCGGCCGCTCCATTCAAACTTTCATCGTTTGCCAGCGGAGAGGCGTTTGCTTGGTTTCAGCGCGCAAAAGTCCAGTTTCGTATCAGGGGCGTGACTCTCTTAACCACCAAAGCGGATTATGTTCTCGCGGCGATACCCGAGGACACCTTCTCAGAAATATCCGACTGGCTTTGTGAACAAGGAGACACCCCAATAGTGTATGACGCCCTCAAAAAATACCTTCTGCAGCAGTACTCGACGTCGCCAGCCGCCCGTATAGCAAAGCTTTTTCAGCTCTCGCAACAACCGTTGGGGGACCAAAGGGCTTCGCTTGTCCTCAGGGTAATGACCAGTATCGCTCGCCTTCAACCTGCTGCAGACGGCTCTCCTCGTGAGGTGAACCTACTTCGTGCCCTTTGGATACGCCGTTTACCCGAACCTGTACGCGCTGCCATACCCGATGTCGATAGTTTACCCATAAAGGACTTGATGACCAAAGCCGACGCCCTTATGGACAGCCACTTCAAGACCTCCATCAATGCCTCCACCCCTGACGAAAAGGATGCCTATTCAACATCAACCGAAGCTGACATGAATGCCGTAGGACATACACGCCTACTTCGTGACGTGCCGAAGCAGCGACAAAGCCGCCCACCACCCACCAATCGCTCGCGCCCCAACGAACGACTTCTACAGCCACTTACTACCTCCCATCCGCCGCAGTTTTGCTACTACCACTTCAGATTCGGGGCAACCGCGAAGAAATGTGCCAAGGATTGTCAGTGGCCAAAAAACGTGTAAGTAGGCCATTGCTTGTGGCGGTGGCCTCCCGTGTTTCTAATCTTTTCTTTTTACAGGATGCATGAACGGGCGTGCGATTTTTGGTAGACACGGGTGCTTGTCGTTCTCTTTTGCCAAGGAAACTCTTCAAGGCACGACGTAGTCTGTCTACATCTGCCGACGTCCGGGTGGTAGCTGCCAACGGATCTGCGATACCCACCTACGGTTACGAGAACCTCACATTATCGTTCGGAAACGGTAAATTCAATTGGAAGTTTCTCGTTGCTGACGTCACAGTGCCAATCCTCGGTGCGGATTTCCTCTCTCATTTCCACCTTTCGGTCGATGTCGCCCACCGACGATTGGTCAACGCAGACTCTTACTTGTCGACACCTCTTCAACCCGCCCCCTCTAACCTCGCTCTCCACATCAGCGCACCCACGGATGCCTACGCCCACCTCCTCACGTCGTACCCGGAAGTTTTCCGTCCAGAACTTCGCCAAACGCCCACGGTTCCTGCCAAGCACGGTATTTATCACCATATGAAGACGACGGGACCCCCAGTCTTCGCAAAATTCAGACGTCTGGCACCGGAACGATTGGCAGCCGCCAAACAAACGTTCGCCGAAATGGAGGAAATGGGCCTTTGCCAAAAGGCCTCCAGCCCATGGTCGTCACCCTTACACATCGTTCTGAAGAAAGACGGCTCCCTCCCAAACATTGCCGACGTGACCTCCTACCTGCACAAAGGGAAGGTTTTCTCTATGCTCGACCTCCTGAAGGGGTATTATCAGGTGCCTATGAACCCAGAAAACATCCCCAAGACTGCCATCACCACTCCGTTTGGTACATACACCTTCAATTACTCCTGTTTTGGCCTTCGTAAAGCTGGGGCAACGTTTCAACGTCTCATGGATGGCATCTTAGGGGACCTCCCTTTCTGTGTATGTTATGTGGACGACATACTTGTGTTCTCCTCCTCAAAAGAGGAACACCTCCGTCACCTGCGCATCGTGCTCGACCGCCTGCAACAAAACGGCCTTGTAGTCCGGTACGACAAGTGTACCTTTGGCGCCAACGAAGTGTCGTTCTTAGGGCACCGTATCACTCCTGAAGGAGTCCATCCCCTCCCTGAGAAGGTAGCAGCCGTTCAGAACTTCCCCGCGCCCTCGACCGTCAAAGCCCTGCAGGAATTCTTGGGCATGATCAACTATTATCACCGTTTTCTGCCAGCCATTGCCGCCACTCTTACTCCCATCTACGCCTCCCTCAAGGGTAAGCCAAAGGACCTGAAGTGGGGTCCCCTTCAAGAAGCAGCCTTCTGCAATGCAAAGAAGGCCCTATCAACTGCTGCGGCTCTAACTTTTCCTATCCCACACGCCCCTCTCCTTCTCTCCACCGATGCCAGCGACGTCGCTATTGGTGCAGTACTCGAGCAGGTGGTCAAAGGCTCTGCCCCGTCAAGAAACACGTTGGCTGCCGTTCAACTGGGATTGGATTACAACGCCCTGGCTGAAGCCCAACAACAGGATCCAGAGTATCAAGCTTGTAGGACATCCTGCACGTTCCTCCGTTTGGAAGACTTACCCCTCGAAGACTCCAACACCACCCTCCTCTGTGACGTCAGTACTGGTAGACCGCGACCTTGGATTCCTGCTCCCATGCGCCTATAGGTGTTTGATTTCATTCATGGCCTTTCACATCCCTCGTGCCGCTCTACTGCACAGCTGCTGAAGGCAAAGTTCATTTGGCACGGCATTTCTAAGGATGCTAGGGATTGGGTCCGCGCCTGTACTTCTTGCCAAACTTCCAAAGTACATCGACACACGAATTCAGGAGTGGGCACCTTTCCGCAACCTCAGCGTCGTTTTGCACATATCCACGTCGACGTTGTAGGCCCCCTACCCACATCACAAGGACATCGTTACCTGTTTACCGTCATCGACCGCTCCACTCGTTGGCCTGAAGCCATTCCCATGGAAACTGCAACGTC
>NC_090741.1:98702988-98705488 GCF_036898095.1 Palaemon carinicauda | reverse complement strand
TTACTATAAGCTATGTGCATGACTTTACATTTCCCACAGTTGAAAGGCATTTACCATTTTCTGGACCATTCTCCTAGCTTCATTAGATCTTTTCTTAGGCTTCTACATCTTCTGTGTTCGCAGCATTTATGCCCAATTTAGTATTATCGACAAATTTTGCTATTATACTAGTCAATCCTAAATCTATGTCGTTAATGTAGATCAGAAATAGCAATGGTTCGCAGACGGATCCTTGAATTACTCTGCTTGTAACAGCTGCCCACTCTGAAGCTTCTCCATTGATTACAACTCTGTTTTCTGTTTGATAGCCAATCTTCAATCCATTCAACTGACTCGTCAATGATGCCTACTGATCTAATTTTGACCATTAATTTTCCATGAGAAACTTTGTAGGAAGCTTTTTGAAAGTCTAGGTATATGATGTCTATTGTCCTGCTTTTGTAATAAATGATAAACATGCTGTGGAAAAATTCGAAAAGATTTGTCGCACATGATCTCTTTTGTCTAAAAACATGTTGCCTGTCTATCAAAACATTGTTTTTTCTCTATATGTTTCTACTATTGAATCTACTATAACTGATCCAAAAATTTTACATGACACTTACATAGTTGCCAGGTTCTTTTTTTTTGGCTCCTTCTTGTAGATTGGAGGAACATTGCCTAGTTTCCATCCATGTGGTGCCTTTCTTAATTATGTTGGCTGCCTCTCGGAAAATTCTCTAAAAGTGTAGAGTTATCTCTTCTTTTAGTTCTATAATCTCTCTTAGATGAATATCATCTGGACCTGGTGCTTTAGACTTAGTGAGTCCTTTCATTTCCTTTTGACATCATCCATTGTAAAGGTGATTCTATTTAATGGTTGTGACCCTTCATATTTGATAGCTGGTTCGAGGAGGGTTGTTGATTCTTCCCTAGTGAATATAGTTTGTGAATTATGCATTCATCAGTTCAGCTTTTTCCAAATCATTTGTTAGAAGATTACCCTCTCGAGTCTCCTAATGGACTAATGTTGTTTTTTGAATGGTTTATTACTGTTTACATATGCAAAAAATTCTTTGGGAGTTTCTTTACTAGCTGAAGCCACTCTTTTTGCTTCATTGATATTGGCCGTTCTTGCTAGTTTATCTACTTTTCGGCTTGACTTCTCGTGCTCGGAAATTTCATGAATTGAAGGCTGTGGACCCATTGATTTATGTTTCCTGTCTCTACTTCTTATTGATTTGGCTATTTCTCTGTTGAACCACTTAGGTTGTGGAGTTCCATTTGGTAAAATTTTTCTATGCGGTCTACATTCAGCCCTTTTTTTCTTTATATATTTCTACAAAGGAGTCCCATTGTGTATCAATGTTCTCTGTTTCGTCGTATTCTAAATTCTTGGTGTATTCCTTCAGTTTTAGCCAGTTACTACGCCTAGCTTTTTCTTTCTTTCAGATGAGGAACATTCACCTGAAACCTAACTATTCTGTGATCACTTTTGCCAATATTTTTGCCTACTGAAACACTGGAAACTAAATTTTCTTCTGTATGTTGTTTCCCCTGGTTTGTTTATCGACCCACTGATGAAGGAATTCATTGTTGACAAATTCTAGTAGTCTATGTCCCTCTGTGTGTGATGTAGAATTCATAGTGTCCCAGTTCACTGCTGTATTGAAGTCTTCCATTAGGATAGCTAGCTTATTATTAACTTTTTGTCCAAGTTGTCCATACAACTCTTCGTCCTGTTCTTGTGTTTGATGTAGTGGTCTGTATATCACTAGTATGAAACATGTTTTTTTCCCTATGGTGTTGATATTTGTACCTGTCACTTCACATTCGGTTTCTAATTTAATACTTATAGGGTTTAAGTGATTTTTAACATAGAGCATTACCCCTCCCCCTTTTTGGTAGGGCGATCTTTCTTGAAAAGCTTGAAACCTGGAGTTTCGTATTCTCTGATAAAATCTGTGACGGCGCCCGAGTAAAGATGTGAACTCAAAGGCAGATTGGAAACGACTGAGTTATGTTAATGTGGAACACTCTCCTTATATACAAAACCTCAAGGCAACAGGACAAAACAAGTTCACAAGATAGACAATATCACAGAGGAAAAAACCAGACATGAATTTTCATGTTCGTTTTAGTGCGAGGGAAGAGCGAAGATACAAGCATAATATATACAAAAGGAATTATGTACAATTGTGTGAAACACGGTTGGTACAAATCCTTTGTTTTTTTCTTGAATCCAGGTCTCGGTAATGCCTATGACACCTAGTTCCTTACAAGCAATCATTGCCCTGAAGTTTTCCATTTTGTTTCTAACTGACTGAGCATTGAATTGTGCCACTCTGACAAAATTTTCTCTATAATTTTTCTCTTCCTCTGTGGCTTTGCTAGTTTCCCTGGTTTACTAGTGTTTTTAGTTTTACTTTCCTTTTCATTATCTAAGTTTTCTGCCAAATTTTCTCTCATTGTTGTTGGAGGATTTTCTAAAGGTCTACTTTGTTCTTGGTCTACTGTGTCG
>NC_090741.1:98695488-98697988 GCF_036898095.1 Palaemon carinicauda | reverse complement strand
TTAAATTCCATCTACTGTTGAAGCTTTTCATTTGTAATAGTTCTTAAAATTCCATCTATTGTTGAAGCCTTTCATTTGTAATAGTTCTTAAATTCCATCTATTGTTGAAGCCTTTCCTTTGTTATAGTTCTTGATTCTATCTATTATTGAAGACTCTAATTTTGTAATAGTTCTTAAATTCCATCTATTGTTGAAGACTTTTATTTTAATAGTTCTTAAATTTCATTTATATTTATGGCCTTTTATTTGTAATAGTTTTTTATTCCATCTATTTTTAAATTTTTTAATTTGTAATAGTTTGTAAATGTCATCTATTGGTGAAGCCTTTCATTTGTAATAGTTCGTAAATGCCATCTATTGTTGAAGCCTTTAATTTGTAATAGATCTTAATTCCATCTATTGTTGAAGCTTTTCATTTGAAATAGTTATTAAATTCCATGTATTTATAAGCCTTTCATTGTAATAGTTTCATAAATTCCATTTATTGTTGAATCCTTTCGTTTGTAATAGTTCTCAAATTTTCATCTATTGTTGAAGCCTTTCATTTTAAATAGTTCTTAAATTCCACCTATTGTTTGAAGCCTTTCATTTATAATAGGTTCTCAATTCCATATATTATTGAAGCCTTTCATATGTCATAGTTCTTAAATTCAATTTATTGTTGAAGCCATTTTTTTCCAATACTTTTCACATTTCATCTTCTACTGAAGCCCTTCGTTTTTTATTCTTCTTATACTTGATATTACTTTCAAAAGCCATTTAAATTACTTCAAACATTCTACCTATTGTTGCCTGAAGGCATTGGTTTTTAATATTTTATAAAAATCGATTTATTATTGAAGACCTTTGCGGCCAATACTTCTTACAGGGCTATCTATTGTTGTAGCTTTTGTTTCTGATTATTCTTCTATTTCGTCTATTGCTAAAGTCGTTCATTTCTAATATTGCTTATAAACAGATATAATGTTGAAAATCTTTCTTGCTAATTCTTCGTACAAACAATCGATTGCTGAAGCTATTCGTTTCTAATTCATCTTACATTCCACCTATTGTTGGAGACCTTTGTTTCTAATACTTCTTATAATCAATCTATAGTTAGAGACCTTTTGTTTCTAATACTTCTTCCATTTAATAGATCTGTTGTTCAATCCCTTCGTTTCTTACACGCCTTAAATTCCATATATTATTGAAGCCATTCCGTTTCTAATACATCTTACATTTGATCTACTTCTCCGATAATATATATAGTTGAGGACCTTTTTACAAATTACTTCTTACATTGCATCTTTCATTGAATCCATTTGTTTCTAATACTTCTTACATCATGCATTTTGAGTCTCTCCTTTCTTTCTGAGATTTTTTAATGACACTTTCTCCACCAACCTACTGTCCTCCATACTTTTCCCATGATTAAACCACCTTAGAATATATTAAGCTGTTTCTAAAAGTGCGAGAAATTTTCTACCACCTCTTATTTACTCTATATTTTGTACACCTTGCCTTCCAAATTCTTCTTATATCATATATACTATGCTAATAAGCTCCTTTTCAGAGCTCGAACCTTTCATTTTTCATTCAGATTCAACTAACATACTTCACTTTCAAAAAGGAATGTTGAATAAAAAAATCCTTCATTCAAACTCAAGGATTTCATCGTTTTTTTTTTTCTTCTTTTTTTTTTTGTAACTCATCTTTGCTACCGTTCATGTCTCTGGTATTCTATAGCCAAACACATATCATCCAAATGCCATCATATGTATTTATTCCCAAATCCGAATTAAATACTTCAATTTTCCTGGTATTTAAATACACCTCATTACACCCTTAATCTTGCTTAGATTTACTATCAACTTTTTCCCTTTCAAAAATGATCAAATTCTTTTAACACCTTCTGCAATTTCTTTCCATTGTTCTAAATCAGCACTGAATCATAAGAAATTTTAACCAAAGCACAGTCGTTTCAGGTCCCATTTCTACAATGTAAACTTTTTCCCTACATCTATTGTCAAATCTCTTCCATAAATTAAACAAAAGACATAGCTCAAACAAAGACGCAGCTTACCCATCATCTGCATAATTCCACCTGCAACCAGTCACTTCATACTCTCGACTATAAAATATGACAAAATCTTCCCTTACATGAATCCATCACATAGTCTTTTTATCAATTCTATCAACAGATTTTCTGATGTTCATGTACAGTATGTATTATACAGTGCTCTTCCTCATTCATATATATATATATATATATATATATATATATATATATATATATATATATATATATATATATATATATATATATACATATATATATATATATATATATATATATATATATATATATATATATATATATATATATATATATATATATGTGTGTGTGTGTGTGTGTATGTATTTATTTGTTTTATATATATACATATATATATGTATATATTATATATATATATATATATATATATATATATATTATTATATATATATACATCAAATTCGT
>NC_090741.1:98685886-98694988 GCF_036898095.1 Palaemon carinicauda | reverse complement strand
GTGTTGTGAGAATAGGGTAATATATTTATTTGAAACTAAAGGTTTTTATTATTCATAAATTTTATATCGAAAATTTGGATGATATTTATTCTTTCATACATTCTTTTTGATTTTTTTTTTGGGGGGGGGCATTAGTGTTTTATTTATTGGCAATATTCTATGGATTTTTTTTAGCCTATTATTATTATTATAATTATTATTATTATTATTATTATTATTATTATTATTATTATTATTATTATTATTATTATTATTATTATTATTATTACTAGGATACAATCTTAGTTGGAAAAGCGAGATGCTATAATCAAGGGGCCCCAAGAAGAAAAATATCTCAGTGAAGAAAGGAAACAAGACAGAATAAAATATTTTAAGAAAAGTAATAACAAAAATAAAGAAATTTGATGGATTAATGCGCCCGAGAATACCCTCAAGCAAGAAAACTCTAACACAATACAGCGAAAGACCATGGTACAGAGGCTATGATACTACCCAAGACTAGAAAACGAATGATTTGATTATGGAGTGTCCTTTTCCTGGAAGAGCTGCTTACCATAGCTAAAGAACTTCTACCCTTACCAAGAGGAGAGTAGTCACTGAACAATTAGAGTGCAGTAGTTAACCCCTTATGTGAAAAAGAATTGTTTGGTAATCTCAGTATTGTCAGGTGATGGAGGACAGAGGAGAATCTGTAGATAATAAGCCAGATTATTCGGTGTGTGTGTGTAGACAAAGGGAAAGTGAACAGTAACTAGAGAGAAGGATGCAATGTAGTACTGTCTGGCCAATCAAAGGACCCCATAACCTTCTAGCAGTAGTATTACAACGGGTGGCTGGTGCCCTGGCTAACCTACTACCCACAAAAGAGACCCTTTTATCTCTCCCTAGGACGGGCTTAACACTTTCAATAACAGAAAATAAAGAAATAATAATAATAATAATAATAATAGGGTGTGTTATTTATTTTGTCTCACGCTTTAAAGAAAACGGAAATAATTTCATGGTATACTCCTAAAATTTCACGCTTTAAAGAAAACGGAAATAATTTCATAGTATACTCCTAAAATTTCACGCTTTAAAGAAAACGGAAATAATTTCATGGTATACTCCTACAAATTCACATTAGACTGATTACTTAACAAAAGCACATCTTATATAGTTTTCCCAACTTTGTCTTCAGCAACTGACTCTTTTTTTAGATATTAGACAAAAAAATTGAGTTTTATCAATTGAGTTCTATCAATTTCCATTTTATTCAAACATGTATACGTTAGGTACAAGATAATTAGTATTGAAAATATCATTTTGTGTAATTTATACGGGTTCCGCTAGTAGTAGTAATAATAATAATAATAATAATAATAATAATAAGAAGAAGAAGAAGAAGAAGAAGAAGAAGAAGAAGGGAGAATGAAGACTTGCCGTCCATCTTATGTTTCTTGCTTTAACGACTCGATTTCTTTTCGTGAGAGAATATTTTGATAATATGAACCTTACACTGATTTGTGACTCTCTCTCTCTCTCTCTCTCTCTCTCTCTCTCTCTCTCTCTCTCTCTCTCTCTCTCTCTCTCTCTCTCTCCATAGATGACAGTATGAAACAGAGAATATTTATATAAACAGAAATTTACTATTCATTATTGCAGCGTGTTTAAAGATTAAAGAATATTAATTACTGTTTGATTTTAATCAAATTTGAACAAACAGACTTCCGTAACATAAATATACGAAGTTTTAAAAAAGAAATATACCAACATATGGTCTTTGAAAATGGCACAAGCTAAGGTTACAAAGCATAGGTTCCATGTTCACCGTGCGGTACACAAGTGAGTCCAGCTACATAGGGACTTGAGTCTTGCTTATGATTAGCTGCGGTGCCATGTTTCCCTTCCAGCAGGTCTATCTTTAATTTAAGGTTCTTTAATGAATGGGAGGATATGGTAACAGCTTTTGATAAATGCCACATCTACCAGATTATCATTTTTATCATAAATCCAATCTGAGATGATGCAAAAGGACATAAACATTAATACACATAATTCTCTTTACATTTAAACAAAACAAACATAAAATGGGGAGATTGTCTTGTGAGATCGGATCTCTTTTTCAAACTTTGCACTAGTATAATTTCTAAGAAAACATAAGCAACCCTTTGAAATAATACCGCTAGAGAGTTATTGGGTCCTTTGACTGGCCAGACAGTACTATATTAGATCCCCTCCCAGGTTACGGCTCATTATTCCTTTGCCTACAAATACACCGAATAGTTTGGCTTATTCTTAACCCCCTCTCCTCTGTCTTCATACACCTAACAACACTGAGATCACCAAACATTTCTTCTTCGCACAAGGGGTTAACTACTGCACTGTAATTGTTCAAAGGGTGCTTTCCCTTGGTAAAGGTAGAAGAGGCTCGTTATCTAAGAATATGATAATGAACAAAATATTTGCTTTCAATAGTTTCATTCAATAAACCTGGGCAGAAAATTGTTATGTGCTAGGAAACACAGTTTTTTTTCTACTTTTCTAAGAGAATCGCCCATTACTGCAACTATTTTCCTTCCTGTCCCATTAGTCTTTGTGAAGAAACCTTTCACTGTGTTTATTTTTGTGATTATACCTTCCGAGATATTTCAGGGGTATTTTACTTTATATTCATTAGATTCAGTATGCATTACATTACGGGGGAATTAGTGTTTAATCTTAATTTTATTTACATTTTGACATACATATAGTATATTTCTCTATAAATCTGAACTGAGTGAAAAATGGGCGCTGTCTTTGCAAAGTTTCAGAATATAATTGATCTCGATCAAACTTTCTGCAAAAGATAACTTCAAGGAAAAGGTTTCCAAATGATACAGTACGTACAATAATAGTACGTACTGTGAAATGAATATTACATATAAGTAATAACCTTTTTATGAACTCATCGTCTTGTGTAAAGGAAGAGGATCCTCAGCTTATGAGAAATTAAATGAACCAGATACAAGCTATCATATCTAATATCTATAACATAGGTTGTTATGAAAACGACAACTGTCCTTTTTTAACGAAAGGTTGCGATGTGAGATATATCATTAATAGAGATTCAATTTGATTTAATGGGATTTCTAACGATATTCTGTGATTGAAAAGATTGAGAAATGGACATTTTCATCCAGCACTCTGAAAACTCAGTCTTAGCACTTCTGTTTAACCGTCTAGAGTTCAAGGATATTATCTCTCTTCATGAATCGTTGGGGATTTCTAAGAAAAATTGGAATTATACCTTGGCACAATTTCCAGGTGAACATTACCTTGGGGGAAAGAAAACGCAAGTTACTTTTATCAAAGAATTTTACTTCAGGAAGCAGAATAGATCAGATCAGGGTTATGATCGGATCATTGAGTGGAAAAAGGAAATTTCAGTATAGTCTCCATGTTGCAAAAACTACGGCAACAACAACAAGAACAGTCATTTCTGGTCCACTATAGGGCAAAGTCTCTGACATGTCATTTGATGTCTCTGGGGTTTGGCTGGTTTTCATCAACAAGCTGGATAGTGCGGATTGGTGATGGTGGAGACATTTGCCAGATCGCTAACAGCAACCCAACCTATTAGGAGTAGCCGTGACTAGTTTTGCTAATCATGGCGATACACAGACTTTTTCATCACGTTAAGGTATCTCCATCTAGAAAGGACACAGGTCAGTTTATATCTCATACTATACTTTCTATAATCTCAAGAATTTTTGAGGTAGCCACCTAAAGGAGTGTTTGATATTTCCAAATATATTTTTCAACTGAACATTAACTTACTTTGTCAGGTCACGTGACACTGTAAACGTAAAAATTTAGATGTCTTTTCTAGATTACAATCATAATAAATAAAAAACACTGATTTTCGAATCCGGCATCTGAAGACCTAATTTACTTTGCTCATTGAATACCAAATATTTCTCTCCAAATTCCTACATTTCAAGTCCTTACAGATTTAGCAGTGTTTACTCTTATCCATTTCTTTTAAAACGGATATTTTCCTATGAGTATATATATATATATATATATATATATACACATTCATACATATTTTTCCCTTCTTCCCATGTCCCTCGGGTAGGGGAGAGGTAGTAATACCTGTTGGAGGGGGTGCGTGTACATGCTTATCTACCTAAATATTAACAGTCGTTTTTGATGGGTCAGGTACACTAAGTGTATATATATATATATATATATATATGTATATTTATATACATAAATTCCCCCATGGAAAATTCTACCACGGATGTTTTACCACTTATTTTTCCTGCTTTAAAACTAAGATTCTTCTTGTTTACGACTTATAAACTATATTATTTCGTAGTTTATTTGAATGCCAATTGTTTCTCCCTTTCGTTTTTTTGAATTGTTCATGAATTGTCGATTCAATTTTCTTATTTAGTTGAACTTTGGAAGCCTTCATTATGGCAACCTTTATATCATTTGAGAAAAATAAAAGAAAGCTCTGTGATGAAGAAAATCATATCTATGAAAAGAAAGGAGATGGCAGTGGAAAAACTAGAACATTTTGGCTTTGTGAACACTTTTATAAAGGTTACCGGGCTAGAATACATACAACTTTCAACTGCACTGAACTTGAAGTCATTCTTTTAACTGGATCCAATAATCATCCAGCAAGCATTGAAGTTATTGGAAAATGGTCCTTTGTTTTTGGCCTTCGATGGTGGTATTAACGTCCCAGACAAAATTTTTTTTTTTTCTCCTGAAAAAGGCCTGGATGAAATAGAAAGTTCTAGAAATTGGGCCAACGATGGAACTTTCAAAGTGTTGCCTAGTTTGTGATGTTAGTTAGTAACTCTAAATGTAATTATAGGAGGATCATGTATGCTAAGACTCTTTGCATTACTTCCTGACAAAATAATTCCTCATATTTTCGTCTTTTTCGTGTATTCGTAATTTACGAGATAATAGTAAGCCGGTAACCTGCCTCATAAATTTTGAACTAGCTCTCCATAATTCATTTGTTTCCCATTTTCCACATTCTGAAGTAGCTGGCTGTGCTTTTCATCTTAGGCAATCTATTTGACAAAAGATATGTGCACTTGGTGAAAGTTATGGGTACAACACAGACGACAGTTTGCATGTGAAAATAAAGTGCTTTTTGTGCTTTAACATTTTTACCAATTGAAGACGGCCTCAGCGGTTTTTTATATTTAACTGATGATATTGACATCCATACTGAATTTATAGTTTATTTTGAGATAACATATTTTAGAACAGAAGAGGAAACCCTCCCCCCCCCCCCCACCCCCGCCCCACTTTCCGATTGAACTTTGGAATGTACGTGAACGAGTTCTAAATGACTTACCAAGATCAAACAATGCAGTCGAAGGTTTTCACAATGCATTGCGATCCTCAATAACATCAACCCATCCAATTTTTTAGAAACTGTGTAATTCTCTTAAAAAGGAGGAAGGATTATCTCAAACATAAATAGCACGTATTCGACTTGCAGACTCACAATAAAAATAAAATTATCAAATTATTGATGCACGATCCAAAAATTTAGTTGAAAATTATAAGAATGACATTTTCTTTTTAGCTTTTCTAAGGGTTATTGCAGTCAATTTTAAAAAAAAATGTTTTCGGAATATCTTTTTATATACTGTTTGTAATATGACTGCCATAATTTTTATCTTCGGTTTTGAAGAAAATGCGCGAGAAATTTATCCATACTTTAAATTTTTTTTTATATAAATTTTATATCAATCTGTTATGGGGAAATTTTTCATGGTGGAATTTTCCGTGGGGGAATTTACCTAGAACCATATATATATATATATATATATATATACACCGTATATATGTGTATACACTATATCTATATAATTAGATAAACATGTATGTAGTGTATATATGTATATAGATATACAAATTTAAGTACATATATACTATTTACAATTACTGTATAGTATGTGTATATATACATACATATAATATATATATATATATACATATATAATAAAAGACCTGAGCTGGAACTAAACGTAACAGTATAAGTATAGATATCATTAAAAGACTTGAAAAGAGGCAAAGCATCCAGAGATGATGGCTTAACAATTGATCTAATAATAGATGGAGGATACTTGGACAAACTTTATCATTATACTAAATCACCGCACAATAAGTTGACTCTCAGTAATATATAAAACATTTATAAAAATCATATTACGACGGATAGAAAGACAGCTAGACCTTAGATAACTAAGAGAGTAGGCAGGATTTAGAAGCGGATATTCAACAACTCACCATATCCATGTAATTATTCAGTTAAACGAAAAATCAACAGACTATCTCATACCACTATGTATGGCATTTATAGATTATGAGAAAGCTTTTGATTCTGTCAAAACTTCAGCAGTAATGAAAGCACTTCAAAGACAAGGAATAGACGAATAGTATGTTAGAACACTTGAAGATATCTATAGGGGGAATACCTTAACAACTTAAGATTTGCAGATGACATAATTTGGTTTATTGAATCATCGGAGGAATTGCAAAAGATGTTAGAAAATTTGAATAGAGGAAGCAGAAATGTAGGATTGAAAATGAATATGAGTAAAACTAAGACAATGTTCAATGAAAATGCATAAAAAACATATAAGGGTTATGGAGAGCCTCTAGAGACTGTTAATGAATATACATAATTAGGAAGGACAATAATTGTTTCCCAAGGACATTAGACCGAAATTAACAAAACGATAAGCATAGGAAGGAGAGCATTTGGTAAATCTAATAGAATTATGAAAAATGAAATGCCACTTTTTTTTTCTTAAATAAATGCATTTAATCAGGTGGTCGTACCATCGGAACCTTGGAGCCTTAACAAAGCCTTAAACCACAAGTGAGTTTCCAATCAAAGAGCTATGAAAAGAAGATAATGGGAATAACACCAAGACACAGAAAATGTGCAACATGGATACGAGAGCAAACTATTGTAGAGGATATTCTAATAACATGAAAGAAAAAGAAATGGAAATGTACAGGGCATGTAATGAGAATGACAGATAATAGATGGTCCTTAAGACTAACAGATTAGGTCCCTAGAGAATGCAAAACAAGCAGGGGAAGGAAGAGGACGACATATTGACGAGCTAAGAAAGACCATACACAGACGGGAGTGGTAGGACACGTAAGGCCTTTTTCCTGCAGTCGAATAGTTACGGCTGATGATGATGATAATATTATATATATATATATATATATATATACACACACACACACATACACACACACACACACACATATATATATATATATATATACACTAATAAATAAAAAGGGAAGTTACTATCAAAATCGTTTCTTATAATATGAATAACGATTATTATTTAGAAAGCAAATCTCCAGAATTCTCTTATTAATTCCATATATCCTCAAGGTCCTGGATAGGTCAGAAAATTGGACAGTATCTTGATTTTTTTTTATATATATTTTCTCAGTACAAATATTGAAACTTACGTTGCAAGTTGAACTTTACACATGATAATAACCCTTCAGTTCATGTCCTCAGCAGTCATTAATTCTGAAGTACGGAACGATTGTTTGATACTTTGGGTTTGGTCATTAATTTGGGATTCTTTCTTTATCTAAAAGCGTATGATAAAATATGTAATAAATAAAAAAAAATTACGACATAATTATCATTATCATTATCATTAATTACACCTTTTAAAGTTATCTTACATTTAAATTTAATTACTCAATAGATCTTCTTTCAGTTTATTATAATAAAAGATAAGAATAATTCTCTCTCTCTCTCTCTCTCTCTCTCTCTCTCTCTCTCTCTCTTTCGTTAAATATTACCGCTCTAAAGCTTCGACGCTCCAAAAGGAGATATCTTGCCTATACATACAAATGCAGACGATCACTTCTATAATCTCTCTCATGGTGAGGTTTTTTAGAGAAGCAAGAACAAAAGGAGCGAGTTTATGCGCAGCCTCTCATAAAACAGCTTGGGGAAAATCTTCACTGTTTAATATTTCCATATCTAACGTTTATTTGAGATTCTATGTACCAGTAGTGTTATATTGTATTTGAATATACGAAAGTAAAATGTAAAATAATCATAATATCAATTTAACAAAAACCATAATCTTTAAATAATCTATGTAATATAGGTAATTTATTTTGCTAGAAAAAGCAATTCTAAGTCACATAAAAAAATTAACAATACCAAATCAATGAGATCAGAAGAAATACTAAAGTCAATTCATATACAGAATCAAATTACATAACATCGAAAAGTTGGATAAATCTTTAATCTTTCAAATTATTTAGTTCCGTTGGCCTCTTATAATTCCCACAAAACACTTTATAATATCTCCATTTCAACATGAAAAAAAAAAAAAAAAACTTACTCGTCACAAAGGTCACCTGACTTTTTCATTTCGTCAAACAAACTGCCTCGATATTTTCCTTGAGCCTTTGCACACGAAAGCTCCGGCAATGAAGCCGCTTTAAGCCTTCAAAGGGATTCGTTAGGCGTCTGCACAAAACGTTTCTTGCTGAAAGAAGGACGTTTGCTGCAGGATTTCCTTCATTCTGCTTCGAAAGTTTGTTACCATGTTTTCTGTCAGTCTGTTTTTCTCAGTCTTTGTCTATCCTTCATTAAAGATGTAAATATTCTTTATTAAACATTGGGCTATTTTCCTTGTAGGGAGAAATTGACTGGCTTTAAAGAAATAAAATAATACAGAGTCACAGTTATATGCATTATCTAATTCTGAAATGGAGTTGTTTGCACAAGCGATGATATGGTCGGTAATTTAATGATGTATAAGTGTACAGAGAGAGAGAGAGAGAGAGAGAGAGAGAGAGAGAGAGAGAGAGAGAGATAATGATGAGTGTTCCCTTTTAATTAAATGCCGTATCATTCCTTATTCTATCTTACATAACCAGTCACGGTGAAAAACATTGTTGATACCGACTTAGAAGAAGAAGAAGAAGAAGAGAGAGAGAGAGAGAGAGAGAGAGAGAGAGAGAGAGAGATAATGATGAGTGTTCCCTTTTAATTAAATGCCGTTATCATTCCTTATTCTATCTCACATAACCAGTCACGGT
>NC_090741.1:98663386-98683386 GCF_036898095.1 Palaemon carinicauda | reverse complement strand
AACACAAATGCTGCCGTTTCTAATAAACTGCAGGACAAAGGCCTCAGACACGTCAATTCATGTCTAGGAACTGGATCGCTTTCATCACCACGCTTTATGATACTGGACGATTTTCTTTCGATTCCTCATGACAAACCAAATTAATATGGGTGACCCTGACTAGTACAGCTTGGTTGATCATGGCAATACGCAAACCCTTTCACTATGTTAACATGTTAAGGTATCCATACTTTTAAACGATAAAAAATATATTTATATACATATATATATATATATATATATATATATATTTATATATATATATATATATATATATATATTTATTTATATATATATATATATATATATATACAGTAATTCCTCGTGTTATGAGTGACTCTGAATGTAAACAAATAAGGATGCGAGTATAAATATGGGATTTTGGTGTGAGCATTGCAGAAACCAGTCATGTGGTGCTCATATACGCCCCCCCCCCCCTGCACACTGGTCACAGGCTTTTTACATCTTTTGTTTCTCATTAGCTTGCACCTTCCTCCTTGCTCTTAGTCTATCAGACTCTTCAACTATTCCATTAATAGAAAAATCGTATCTTATGAGTGTCTTTGGAGTTGTTCTATATAGAGTTATAACTGCCTGTTCGTGTCAAGCTATGATCGCATTTGTTCATTATAAAGACATTCTATGCTGCGTTTTAAAGCTAATAATATAGTTCCATGAAAATGAGCTCAAAGATTATTAAAAAGGATATCTAGAAGAATTAGAGTATTACCGCCCTGTAGAAATGAAAAAAATCAAATTATCGTGAAGTATGAACAAGGTGTGAGTTAAGCCGATCTGCTACAACAATCCCAATTGATGCATATACAATTTTGACAAAATTTAAACATTTGACTGTTACTGGCATTGGAAAATCAATGGGAGGTGTTCTTGAATTTGATACGTTTCTGATTATATGGATTGATGAGAAACTAGTGATACAATTGGTGAAAACAATATCTGTGAAAAGGCAATAGTATTGGAGCTGCATAAGGTGTAGTATTAAGAGAATGTAGAGGATATTTAAACTGAAGAGGAAAAGGGATACATTGGCAAACCTCAAGCTTCAAGTGAAATTAGAAAAGTGTTAATTACGTGGGAGACCTTGCTGAATTTTGTAGAAACATATCACCTAGATAAGTCTTAGGCATAGTATAAGCGAATCAATTTACCTTCAATGAAATGTTTCCTTTTCATAGTTGTCTTTTTTACATTCTAATGTTTTCAGATTTTTGCATTTCCTAAAAGAAAAGTAAAAATCGGTTGTCTGTAGGACTCTCTCACGACAGTCAAGAGTTTCTTCAAAGATAAAGCACAAATTAACTCATCGACATTTCTATTTTCTTTTGTGAAATTTTTTATAATCATTTCTGTTAGACGTTAGGACATTAATTTTTTTTTAAATCAATGTACATGTGTATATATGGATCTTCGGAATGCATTGAGAAAATGCTTTTTATTTCTTATAAAAAAAATATTGTTTCAGCGAGCGAGAATTTTAGGTTACGGGCGAGCTCCCAGAGCAAATTAAACTCGTAAACAGAGGTATTACTGTTTATATATATATATATATATATATATATATATACTTGTTAATATATTACTTTATAAGTAAAAAAAGAGTGTAAATTGAACTGGTATAGAAGACATAAAAACACATTAAAAATATTTGTACTGAAAATGAGGGAGCAACTAAAATTAGAGTGTTGGCTATATTGAAAAGATAACTTTTACTACTCACTGACATTTACATGGATTTTAGTTAAAAATTAATGGAGCAATTGTATATACTAATAATGGCAATAAGAAAAAGATCACCGTGAGAGAGAGAGAGAGAGAGAGAGAGAGAGAGAGAGAGAGAAGACTTTTAACTCTTATGAAAGAAAATCTTATATTTCAGTCATTGGAGTAAAGCCCAAATCAATACTTTCATTTTCATTAAAAGTTTTCAGGCAATGAATTGAATGTTTTCACGGCACAGCTGAATTCTTCTTTTATTTTTCTGCAAGTTGTATAAGAAGAGAAGAAATTAATTTCTTTTGTAGGAACTTTCGTTTCCAAAACATGGCAGTGTTGGGACGCCATTCCACATGAACGCCCAATCCAATCAGTGGAATATCAGGAAATATGACATGAATTCTTTTGGAGAGAGAGAGAGAGAGAGAGAGAGAGAGAGAGAGAGAGAGAGAGAGAGAGGTGATTACCTTCTCTCCAAGAAAGGTTCAATATACTACGTCAATCAATCATGTTTTCAATATCTATAATATCGTAACCTCCTTTCAACCAGATAATGGCTAACACCGTATTTTTTTTTGCACATGTGAACCCTTGATTGGTTTGAAGAGGAATTGGATAGTTTTCTGAAAGATTGATTAGACTTAAGATTATGTTGATCTTGAGTCTTCTTAGTTATAATTTTTACTGACACAAATGTACATAAATCTAAATATATAAAATCCACAAGCACACACACAGATATATATATATATATATATGTATATATATACATATATATATATATATATATACATATATATATATATATATGTATGTATATATATATATATATATATGTATATAAATATATGAATATATATATATATATATATACGTATATGTATATATATATATATATATATGTATATATATATATATATATATATGTATATATATATATATATATATATATGTATGTATGTATATATATATATATATATATGTATATAAATATATGAATATATATATATATATATATACGTATATGTATATATATATATATATATATGTATATATATATGTATATATATATATATATATATATATTTATATATATATATGTATATATATATATATATATATAATGACAATATATCAAAGCCAATTGTTCTTATATTTTTCCTTTGACATTCGTCTCTAAAGTACTGTAAATGGAAATGATTTTCATAGAATATCAGACAATAACTTTCTTTTCTAAAAATATTTATAGGCCAATACTCAGAGTTCTATTATATATAAAGAATAATATTAACAGAGTATTCTTCCAGGGCTTACTCTGGTATAGAGTTATCAAAAGAAATTTCACTAGATCTATTTAAATTTATTTTGCTTCAACTTTATTATACAATTTTGATATTAGTCACTTTCTTGTCAATTAAATAACTGCTTTTCGTAGAGTTATGTTTCTTTAATGAATACACAATTAAGGTCTTTTATATTTGCTTATCTCTTGCGTTAAAAGTCTTATGTATTACTGTGCTCCTTTACTAAGACGAAATTACTTCGATAAATAAATTCAAACTAAAAGATAAAGAGTACTAAATATGATTAAAACTTTAAAAAATATAATCCCATGATTATCAAATAGATAAAGACATTAGATAAAATAATATAATGACTTTACTAAGATTAACCATTAATAAAGATTATCATAAGATTAGTAATGATCTTATGAGCCTGATAAGTAATTCAGACATGGTAGCCATAGAGAGATTATAATGACATTTCTCCATCAAGAAATTAAGCTTAATGATTATGGAAATAAAGGAAATGTTTTGACTTCTGGTGGGGAAATATAATGTCGACATTGCGACATGAAATAGGTGGTTTCTTTGAATAATTGTAAAGAATGTGATAATTTGGAATGAACAGCCTTTCGCGAGACGCGGGGTTGATGTCATGCTAAATGAAATAGCCATTCCTTGTCAAAAGTCGTAATTCTTTCTGTCTTAACCAAAACTTGTTATATTTTATCTTAAATTCTAACTCATAAATAACTCACCAGTCCAATCCCTCTCCACCATCTCTGACTGTTCTACGCGTTACAAAATCCATGAGTAGGAGGAGGAGGGATGAACAACATGATGTAGGTGACAACTCATTCCCTTGGACTACACGTGTGAATGTAAGAATGCATGTACACACACACACACACACACACACATATATATATATATATATATATTTATTTATTTATTTTTATATATATATATATATATATATATATGAACACATATCACAAGCACACGTGATTTTAATTAATGTAAATATCACCCACGAATGGCATTTAATACCGAATTCTATCTTGGGAATATATATCCACTTGGAATTCATTTTATGGTAACAGCTTCTGGACGGGTGGTGATTCGAACCACCACCTGTACGGCTAGAAACCATGCTGGCAGGGACCCTGGCGACTCAGCTATCAAGAGAGCCTAAAAGTTTATGACAAGTCCCTCTACATATTCCTGTCGAGTTCAGGAATCTGTTCATAGACTTGAAATAGACCCATCTCCACCATGATAGCTGAATCGTGAGTTTGCAACACGTGGTTATTTTAAAAAAACATATATCACAAGCACACGTGATTTTAATTAATGTAAATATCACCCACGAATGGCATTTAATACCGAATTCTATCTTGGGAATATATATCCACTTGGAATTCATTTTATGGTAACATCTTCTGGCCGGGTGGTGATTCGAACCACCACCTGTACGGCTAGAAACCATGCTAGCAGGGACCCTACCGACTCAGCTATCAAGAGACACTAAAAGTTTATGACAAGTCCCTCTACATATTCCTGTCGAATTCAGGAATCTGTTCATAGACTTGAAATAGACCCATCTCCACCATGATAGCTGAATCGTGAGTTTGCAACACGTGGTTATTTTAATGAACATATATCATAAGCACACGTGATTTTAATTAATGTAAATATCACCCACGAATGGCATTTAATACCGAATTCTATCTTGGGAATATATATCCACTTGGAATTCATTTTATGGTAACAGCTTCTGGCCGGTTGGTGATTCGAACCACCACCTGTACGGCTAGAAACCATGCTGGCAGGGACCCTACCGACTCAGCTATCAAGAGAGACTAAAAGTTTATGACAAGTCCCTCTACATATTCCTGTCGAATTCAGGAATCTGTTTATAGACTTGAAATAGACCCATCTCCACCATGATAGCTGAATCATGAGTTTGGAACACATGGTTATTTTAATGAACATATATCACGAGCACACGTGATTTTAATTCATGTAAATATCACCCACGAATGGCATTTAATACCGAATTCTATCTTGGGAATATATATCCACTTGGAATTCATTTATGGTAACAGCTTCTGGCCGGGTGGTGATTTGAACCACCACCTGTACGGCTAGAAACCATGCTGGCAGGGACCCTACCGACTCAGCTATCAAGAGAGACTAAAAGTTTATGACAAGTCCCTCTACATATTCCTGTCGAATTCAGGAATCTGTTCACAGACTTTAAATGAACCCATCTCCACCATGATAGCTGAATCGTGAGTTTGCAACACGTGGTTATTTTAATGAACATATATCACAAGCACACGTGAATTTAATTAATGTAAATATCACCCACGAATGGCATTTAATACCGAATTCTATCTTGGGAATATATATCCACTTGGAATTCATTTTATTGTAACAGCTTCTGGCCGGGTGGTGATTCGAACCACCACCTGTACGTCTAGAAACCATGTTAGCAGGGACCCTACCAACTCAGCTATCAAGAGAGACTAAAAGTTTATGACAAGTCACTCTACATATTCCTGTCGAATTCAGGAATCTGTTCATAGACTTGAAATAGACCCATCTCCACCATGGTAGCTGAATCGTGAGTTTGCAACACGTGGTTATTTTAATGAACATATATCACAAGCACACGTGATTTTAATTAATGTAAATATCACCCACAAATGGCATTTAATACCAAATTCTATCTTGGGAATATATATCCACTTGGAATTCTTTTTATGGTAACAGCTTCTGGCCGGGTGGTGATTCGAACCACCACCTGTACGGCTAGAAACCATGTTAGCAGGGACCCTACCGACTCAGCTATCAAGAGAGACTAAAAGTTTATGACAAGTCCCTCTAGATATTCCTGTCGAATTCAGGAATCTGTTTATAGACTTGAAATAGACCCATCTCCACCATGATAGCTGAATCGTGAGTTTGCAACACATGGTTATTTTAATGAACATATATCACAAGCACACGTGATTTTAATTAATGTAAATATCACCCACGAATGGCATTTAATACCGAATTCTATCTTGGGAATATATATCCACATAGAATTAATTTTATGGTAACAGCTTCTGGCCGGGTGGTGATTCGAACCACCACCTGTACGGCTAGAAACCATGCTGGCAGGGACCCTACCGACTCAGCTATCAAGAGAAACTACAAGTTTATGACAAGTCCCTCTACATATTCCTTTCGAATTCAGGAATCTGTTCATAGACTTGAAATAGAACCATCTCCACCATGATAGCTGAATCGTGAGTTTGCAACACGTGGTTATTTTAATGAACATATATCACAAGCACACGTGATTTTAATTAATGTAAATATCACCCACGAATTGCATTTAATACCGAATTCTATCTTGGGAATATATATCCACTTGGAATTCATTTTATGGTAACAGCTTCTGACCGGGTGGTGATTCGAACCACCACCTGTACGGCTAGAAACCATGCTGGCAGGGACCCTACCGACTCAGCTATCAAGAGACAGGAATATGTAGAGGGACTTGTCATAAACTTTTAGTCTCTCTTGATAGCTGAGTCGGTAGGGTCCCTGCTAGCATGGTTTCTTGCCGTACAGATGGTGGTTCGAATAACCACCCGGCCAGACGCTGTTACCATAAAATGAATTCCAAGTGGATATATATTCCCAAGATAGAATTCGGTATTAAATGCCATTCGTGGGTGATATTTACATTAATTAAAATCACGTGTGCTTGTGATATATGTTCATTAAAATAACCACATGTTGTAAACTCACGACTCAGCTATCATGGTGGAGATGGGTCTATTTCAAGTCTATGAACAGATTCCTGAATTCGACAGGAATATGTAGAGGGACTTGTCATAAACTTTTAGTCTCTCTTGATAGCTGAGTCGGTAGGGTCCCTGCCAGCATGGTTTCTAGCCTACATGTGGTGGTTCAAATCACCACCCGGCCAAAAGCTGTTACCATAAAATGAATTTCAAGTGGATATATATTCCCAAGATAGAATTCGGTATTAAATGCCATTCGTGGGTGATATTTACGTATATATATATATATATATATATATATACAGTGAGAACGTATACATATGTGTAAGCGTGGAACCATATATATATATATATATATATGAGCATTGTTTTATGCATACTTTAATATATATATATATATATATATATGAGCATTGTTTTATGCATACTATATATATATATATATATATATATATACGTAAAGTGTATTGCAAATATTGACTTTTAAAACCAGCTGAATGAGTCTCAAGTCTGACGTCTTTAAACCTCAATTTCCTTCACTAGGAAGAAGGATATTTTATGTGCAAGGACTTGCTGCATTTTACTGCAAATGAAACGTCCAAAATAAATTAGGAGTAAATATCCTCTGTTTAGGTAATAGCATCTCACAGCTGAGTAAATTCCACTGTGAATACAGCTTAAATGAAATTATCTTATTATTATTATTGTAATATCACCGTTATTATCTCTATTATTAGTATTATCTAGGAAGTATTTATTTCAATGTTGTTACTATTCTTAAAATATTTTATTTTACTTGTTTCCTTTCCTCACTTGGCTATTTTCCCCTTTTGGGGCCCCTGCGCTCATAGCATCCTACTTTTCGAATTAGGGTTGTAGCTTAGCATTTAATAATAATAATAATAATATTTCTAAGGTACACCTTCACTCTAGGTCAAAGGTCAATGCACTGGATAAAGAGGTATTAAATCTAAAAGGTTTCTGGACCTTAACAACTTTGACCAGTTACTTTCAGACGCCAAACCCATCCCTGACCCAGTGCCGATTATGAAAATAACACCAATTATAACTTGAACCACAAAGATTTGCAATTGAAAAGGTCTTCCAACAAAATGAGATTTATTATAGTCGTTATTATTGTTTGTCAAGTATTCAAAGTCATAAATAGTTGAGGTACTTTATGCGAAACGTCCTTGCCTGAAGATATGTTGGACTGAGGTTAGAGACCCGCTCAAGCTCCATCGTTTTTTGCAGTGTCTACAACCTCACCCTCCTTGTTGATTAAAGAGTTGGGGTGGAGAAGCCAAGAGGTCTACCTGCTGACTCATCAGCAGCCATTGTCTGTCCCTCCCTGGTCCTAGCTTGGTTGGGGAGGGGACTTGGGCTTTATCACTGTTCCTTGCTTTTGCTACTTATGAGTGATCTTTAAACTACATTCGTGAGACAGACTGCTTTCTATATCAGTGTTAAATCTAAGTAATAAGAAAATGGTGACCCAGCATCCGGGTATTTGCTTTTGTTTCACGGATTTCCAAAGTTGCTTCAGCAAAACGTCGTCAACTTGAGACAAATTAATTGGCAAAACTTCATCTCAATATTCTTTTAGTTTTCAAACTTCCCTAGGTCATTTCAACATTAAACTTTGTGTTATCTCCAAGAATGTTTGAAAAGTTTTCTTCAAATATCTTTCAACTGAAGTGCCCAATGTTCAGTGTCTAACTTGACTTTCTCTCTAAGAATATATATATATATATATATATATATATATATATAGTTTTTCTGGTTGGGGTTATATTAGCGTGGTGAAAGCTGTACTAGTCAGGGTCAGCCACACTATGTTGGTTTGCTGTGAGCGATCAGATTAAAATTTTCCACTATCAGCAATCCGTAGCGGTCACTGTGGTGAGGAAAATGGCCAAAACCCAGACATGAAAATAGGCATGTCTGAGGCCTTTGTTCTGCAGTGGAATATAAAACGGCTGTCCTTGTTCATCTTATATAAATACGTACATATATATATATATATATATATACACACATAAATAAAAACATATATATATATAAATTATGTAACCATATATATATATATATATATATAGATAGATAGATAGATAGATAGATATATAGATATAGAGATAGATATATATATATATATATATATATTGTTATTACTTGATAAGCTACAACCCTATTAGGAAAGGCCGGATGCTATAAGCCCAGGGGCTCCTATAGGGAAAATAGCCCAGTGAGGAAAGGAAACAAAGAATTAATAATATTTTAAAACAGCTCATAAGGTTCAGGGAACACAGAAGCAGGGTTAGAGATTCAAAGCTTGACCGCAAAAACGATTTTAGGAACAGTGGCTAAATAGCATCTACAAAAATTTGAGAGACTAATCTCACTGAAGGGAAGTTTCCGAGAAAGGATAAAAGACAGAGAAGTAGTCAGATAAAGAAAACTGATATTGTTAATATTATTATCATTATTACTAGCTAAGCAACAACTTTAGTTGGAAAAACAGGATACTATAAGTCCAAGTGAGGAATGGAAATTAAAAAAATTAAATTAATTTTGATTCTGTATACCTCATAGGAAACAAAAAAAAATATCCCATATAACAATATTAATAGAATTCCAAAGATTTGGTCCGATTTCCGGGAAGTATATACCCCTTCTTTTTAAATGAATTTCAAAGAATAAAAGGACTAATATCTACTCTTTCCATTACTAATAAATTATTGGTAATGCCAAAAAGCAAATCGGGAAAACCCGGGAAGATAATATTTTTTCCTTCCTTATAGAAGCTTCAGGCAAAGTTCAGTTATAAAATTATATATATATATATATATATATATATATATAAAGAGAGAGAGAGAGAGAGAGAGAGAGAGAGAGAGAGAGAGAGAATGCATCTTTTGAATGGTAGAAAATGACCTATAAATCTACAGAAAAGTAAATTAGCTGAAAGAGAAACCGGTAAGACAGACAGGCAGACGTGGAATAATTCAAGTGGGGCTCCAATGATAACGATGTCTTCAAGGAAAACTAAGTAAATATGGAAAACAAAAGAAGATCCACAATTTATTTAGCCTCTTACCCCAAGAGCTGTTTTATGAGAATACCATGAATTTATTATGATGGTAGAGAGGAGATATTGGCTAATGGATTACACGAAGAAGAAGAATGACATGTTTTTCCTGGAAAACAATCCAGATCTAAAAAATATTGTTAGATAATTCTTGAAATGGCTCTCTATTGGGACTATTATTTTCATCTGATCAGTTTGTTTAATTATTTCTGTGGTATAAAAGGCAATCTTTTGCTTAACATAGTAGCTTTACGCGAACTCTTATCCCAAATAAAAATGAGAAAGGAGGAATAATTGATGATATTTCCTGATGGAAAATTTGGGCATTATTTCAGTGTTCTGCTATTTTAGAATAATTGCTGGTCTCAATAAGAAAAAATTTATAACTTTGACCTTTATCTACAGCTTTTATTAGGTAGAAAAAAAAATTTTCCCCCGATTTGTTTTTTGTGAAAACCAATTATTTATCAGTAATGGAAAGAGGAAATATTAGTCCTTTTATTTTTTTGAAATTCATTCAAAAATGGATATATATTTCCCGGAAATCGGACTAAATCTTTGGAATTCTATTAATTTTGTTACATGTGATATTTTTGTTTTGTTTGACGTACGTAGAACGAAATAGACTTAATTTTCAGTGATATATGTGTAGAAATACCTGCAACATTCTGGCAACACAGCTCTCTCAAGAACGATGGCCCTCATGAAAAACCTGGCAGTCGGCATTTTCCGGAGTGAAAAAAGAGAAACTTTGTAGGCAATTGCTGACTTTCTTATATCGTGGTTAGAAATTGAGCGATTCTTATAAAATATCGCCCTGAGCGAATATTTTAGACTCATTATAAAGGAAAAAATTTCCAGTTTATTTTCTTATATTCTACTAGTCACAAATGACTGTTAAATTATTCGATTAAACTCTAGAGCCTTTGGAAATAAGGCCCCAAGACTTTGCAATAAGCTCCCACTAGACATCCGAAAGACCGAAGATATCATTGAGGCTTTCAAGAGGAAACTGAACACTTTCTTGTTCTCTATGTGCTTCGATAATGTGAACCTGACAATAAACGACCAATATGCGGTGTGAAATGCTGAATGTCCGGGAATGTATACGATAAATGGAATGTGAAGGTCCTGTAGAGAGTAGGTTTTCCTGCTGTATAGGAGCAGAAAAGCGTTCTTAAAATAAAGTAAATAAATGAAACATTTAGATAGATATGCAAACGAATCTCCCTCTTGCCAGAGTATAACTACTTCCTTTCCACCTACTCGAGGGACGGAGGGGGATATATATATATATATATATATATACATATATATATATATATATATATACATACATATATATACACATACAGATACTAGCTCTTTAATATATAGGAGAGATAATTTGGTCGAAAATCCTCAAAGCACTAATCTTATTTTCTTCAGCTAATAATTAATAAAAAAAATAATGACACTCTATTTTCCTCCACTTGTAAAGAAAAAAATTATATCAACTTGTGCATAATTTTTTTTTTCTGTCCTCAAGTACCTAATTCCAGCCAATGACTCTTAACTGCTCCACTCGGAGCACAACTTGTCTCTTTGAAAATGTCCAAAGATACGTAGTGCAAAAAAAAAAAAAAAAAAAAAAAAAAAAATTTGGGCCGAAAAGCCCACCCTAATTAAAATTAATCTTTGTCATTATTATTATTCTTATTATTATTATTATTATTTTTATTATTATTATTATTATTTTTATTATTATTATTATTATTACTAGTAGTAGTAGTAGTAGTAGTAGTAGTAGTAGTAGTAGTAGTAGTAGAAGTAGTAGTAGTAGTAGTAGTAGTAGTGTAGTATTTTTTTTAGCATTATTACTATCATTATTATTATTATATATCATAATCTTTGTTGTTCTTATGATGTAAATTATCATAAATAGAGCTTTTTTTTTTTACAAATGACCATGTTCAAACAAAGTCTTCATGTTCCTTTTTATCTGTTGTCACAGGAAAGTAATACAATTGCAAGAACTTTTTACACAGTTTGGTTCCACACTTTTGACGGTTTTTATTCATTGTCTTTTCCATATTCTCTAAAATAAGTAAGTCACCTCTCTTTAATCTGGTCTGGATTCAAAGGTAATTATTTCCTAAAGTTTTTCTCTATTCTTTCTTTTTGAACTTAAATTCAATTTTAGAATTGGTCTCATAACGACTCTCCCCCCTCCCCTCTCCAGTTAATGGTCCTTTAAGAAGCCATTAACTTCCACTCGCAAGAGTTTCTCTTAAAAAAGCGATGCAATAAGTTCACCTCGATTTAATTGAAAACGAAATAGTCTTCAAATAGCCTAATTTCTCTTACACGTTCGGAAAAAGGCGCAGAAGAAAGGAGAGAAGGAGAGGGCGATAAGAAGAACAGAAGAATAATTTGCTGGTGGCCAGATATGGATTCTGTCAAGCTATGTAAAATCAATTAATTGTATTTGCTCACAAATTTCCTTTATTGCTGAATCATAACTTATGCTGATATCATTTCCTTAAACATTTAATGTCATTTGATTTTCCTGAACGGTTTAATCTCGTTTGAAGTCGGTGGCGCAGGTAGGATGGGAGTGATCCACAGACCTTCCATTCCTGCGCGGAGTGTCATAATAGTCATTCATAAGGACATTATATGCTGATGATGGGATCGCCCCATTCCACGTTTCCCATTAAAATATTCAAAGAATATGTTCAAATTCAGCTCGTAGAATTTAACCTCCTGTATGTAATAAAGAGCAAGTCTCTGGATATATATATATATATATATATATATATATATTTATATATATATATATATATATATATATACTTCTTTCCGGTCAGACTCAGTATATTGCCTGACGTATAACTACTCGGTCTCTCACCATCCTTCGTGTAAAAAGAGAGAGAGTAGTCATACCCTGGTAAGAGGGGGTACTCTGAGAGGAAAATGGGTTGAATCTGTGTGTGTGCATTTCTATATAAAGATTTAATCATTATTTTTTATGGGGCGAGTTTTAGAGGTAAACTAATGAAATTAATCTGCATTTGTAAAAAAAAAAAAAAAGTACAAAACTAGAAAAGCACACTGACATGCAGACCGCCGCCATGGCAGTTTATTTCTAAAAACCTAATTTCGTTATGGTCAATTCGGTCAAACTGTTGCTCAACCTTGACCTTGACCTTTGACCTATGACTTTTAAAATCTAAATACTTCCACGTCTTGACATAGAAATTAATCTCTAAAAGTTTCACTACTCTTTCAGTAAAATTGTTGGCCAAAAGTGGTTCACAAACAAACAAACAGACAAACAGGGTCAAAAACAAAAACTACACCCAACTTCCCTGGCGGAAGTAAAAATATGTAAGGTAATTGAGAGCTGCCTTATTTTATTTAAAGCTTACGAGAATCGTCATCTGAAACAATGCCACTGAAATTGCAAAGCAAAACAAATAAATGAACTCTGGGAGATTCTCTCTCTCTCTCTCTCTCTCTCTCTCTCTCTCTCTCTCTCTCTCTCTCTCTCTCTTTTGCAAACTACCTAATTAAAGGCAATCTCTTCCTCACTACACATCTCATAACCTGATCTAAAAGGGAAAGATTCGCAGGGCGTCGCCCCTTTCCAATTAGTTTTAGCTTCATTGGTAGGTTTTTCAATCACGCTATAAATAGCACCTGTGTTGTTGGTAGAAAGTCAATGGCCTACTCTTATTTAGTCACAATTAACCATTCTTCTTGGTCGAAAAAATATTTTCTTAGTCGGAAAATAACTTGTCGTTCGAAATATAATAATTTTCATGAAACAAGCATGAAAATATGCCTACAATGTTTGTTTTGGAATCTAGCTATTATTGTGCCTTCTTCTTAATCGAATAACAAAATTAATTGGTCGAAAAAATATTATTCTTGGTCAAAAAATTATTCTTGGTCAAAAAATTAATTCTTGGTCGAAAAAAGAATAATTTTCTTGTTTGAAAAAATAATTATCTTGGTCAAAAAGGATATTTTTTTTTTTGGTCAAACAAAATATTTTCTTGATCAGAAATAGAAATATTAAAAAATAAAATTTCTTGGTCGAAAAAAATTTTCCCTTCAGATAAATAGATTTTCTTCTTCGAAATATTCATTTTTTTTTATCAAAAAAAAATGATTTTCTCTGTAGAAAAATTAATTTTCTCTGTAGAAAAATTAAACCTTTTTTACTTAAAAACTTTTTTTGGATCGAAAAAAAAATCTTGGTCGAAAAATATTTTCTTGGTAGAAAATATATTTTCTGGGTCAAAAAAAATTCTTGGTCATAGAATTAGGTTTTTTTGTCACAAAAAAAAAATTTTCTAGGACGAAAATATGTTTTCTGGGTCGAAAAAAATTTACTTGATCGGAAAATAAATTCCTGGTATGAAAAGAAATTCTCAGTTGAATATATTTAGATAAACAAATTATAAGAAAACCGTAATCAAACTATAAATACTTAAAAATTTCAATGTAATCTAGCAAATTGAGACAACCCAAAACTTCACAAAGAACAACTCTGAGTAGTGAAGTATATCAATACTGAAAGTTTCGAGACATTCTGTCTGTCCTCAGTATTTTTCAAACAGGAGAGCAGAAATGGTCTCTACTGTTAGTGACATATGCATCAGTATTTTAGATATTTGGTTCTTTATTAGAAACAGAGTTTTCTGTGCCGTTATTCTATGAGAAGGACACTCTAAAATCAAACTATTGTTCTCTAGTCTTGGGTAGTGCCATAGCCTCTGTAACATTGGCTTGCAATCTTTAGTACCACTCATTTAAACTATTCTTTATGTTTCATTATTGTCTTTCCTCACTGGGCTCTTTTCCATGTTGGAGCCCTTAGGCTTATAGCGACCTGCTTTTCCAACTAGGGAGGTAGCTTAGAGAGTAATGAATATAATAATAATAGCTGGCCGACTTTAACTATTGGATTTCGTACAATTTTAACTATTTCATGTATTTGACAAAGAACATTCCATTTCCCGTTGAGGCTGAATATCCAGTTTTGAGAGGCCGTAAACATTTCCAATGATAACAACAAGAAAAACAATACTAACTTCAATAATGATAATAAAAATTGAAAAATCCGTCAAATAAACTTTCATTTCTGTCTCTAATCCTTTCTTCTTTCATCCCTTAATCTGGATGCTTTTACCTCTACCTAACAAGCCTTGCAAAGATATCCATTTAACCGGCCTCCTTTGTATCACTTCAGCGAAAAATTCCCTGAAGTTATTTGCGCCCAGCAATCGACCTTGCTTTAAAGCGGTGGGCCAATCTAGGTCACTGCAGTGTAAGGCTGAAGGATTTTTATGACATAAATCCATCTAAAGGATTAAACAGGGGTTACAAACCTTTTGTTGCATTTGTTTTAAAGCCCGAATATTTATACATATGATCTGCTCCTACGTTTCCTGTCTACCCAATTTAGGACCCGAGGGGACAAGGCAATGGTTTCTGACAGCTCTACAGAAAGAACCTCGGGGTATCCTCGATAAAAAAGAAAGTAAGTCTTCGTATTTAATTGAAATCTATCAAGTCTTGAGGTGCCTTGAATTCGTGATTTAAAATTCATGATTCACCGCTGATCTGGATTTTCCATAAACTCTGTCCTTCACTTATTTCTTCTTATATATTTTATTCTTCTTCTTTATTCCATGTATGGATATTCTATTCTATGGGATAACCTAGTACCTTACGGGTGGTTCCGGAAGATGTATTCAAATGGATATAAAAAAAAAAAAAAATAATAATAATAATAATAATAATAATAATAATAATAATAATAATAATAATAATAATAATAATAATAATAAGGATAATAATAATAATAATAATAATAATAATAATAATAATAATAATAATAATAATAATAATAATAATAATATCCTCACATTTCCTTCATAAACTAAAGCAAACCGGAGGAGAAATTAAAAGAAATTAATACCCAAAAAGGAAACTTTCTTCTCCCAATCAGGGTTATTTTGTGGCTTTGGGTTCCAGTAGAATGGCCAATCTGGCTGGATTCAGAAGTTAACGCGAGAGAGAGAGAGAGAGAGAGAGAGAGAGAGAGAGTTACGTCATATATATATATATATATATATACATATATATATATACATATATATATATATATATATATATTATACCAACCGTATGTCACACGATCGTACATAATAACGACATTTCATATTTTTGTATATATTATGATCTGTATCTTTGCTCTCCCACCTTACTGATAGGGCCCTGAATAAATATGTCTGTTTTTCTCACTTTTAACTGTTAACAGCAACGGTTGTCGGTTTAACATGAAATTCCAGTTATGTTCTTATGCCCTTTTTGCCCGGAGTTTATGTATATAAAAACTGATGTTCTGAAATAAAGTTACCCAGTTGCTTTTATCCTGCCTTCTTAGTCACAGCCTCTATCGGCCCAAACCATTGGTGAACCCGGAAATCGATTTGCTCCTCCCGCCTTCCATCTCCCACCCCTTAAATTGGTTCTATGGCGGACTCCACGAAAGTTGGCACCGCCCCACTGAAAGTTTCGTAGTTCGCCAGTGGAGAGGCGTTTTCTCGGTTACAGTGCGCAGAAGTCCAGTTCCACATCAAGGGAGTGACTCGCTCAACTACCAAAGCAGATTATATTCTCGCAGCGATACCCGAGGAAACTTTCCCTGAAATATCTGACTGCCTTTGTGAACAAGGAGACACCCCAATAGCGTGTGACGCCCTTAAAACATACCTTCTGCAGCAGTACTCGCCGTCGCCAGCCGCCTGTATAGCAAAGCTTTTTCAGCTCTCTCAACAACTTTTGGGAGACCAAAGGGCTTCGCTTGCTCTAAGGGAAATGACCAGTATTGCTCGCATGCAACCTGCCGCAGACGGCTCTGCTCGTGAGGTGAACCTACTTTGAGCCCTTTGGATATGCCGTTTACCGGAACCTGTACGTGCTGCCATACCAGATGTGGATAGTTTGCCCATAAAGGAGTTGATGACAAAAGCCGATACCCTTATGTACAGCCACTTCACGACCCTCAAGACCTCCATCAACGCCTCCACTTCTGACAAAAAGGACGCCTATTCAACGTCAACCGAAGCTGACGGGAATGCCGTAGGACATACACGCCTACCCAATCACGTGCCGAAGCGGCGATAAAGCCACCCATCACCACCACTAGCTCGCGCCCCAACTAATGACTTCTACAGCCACTTACTGCCGCCCATCGGCTGCAGTTTTGCTACTACCACTAAAGATTCGGGGCAGCCCCGAAGAAATGGGCCAAGAATTGTCAGTGACCCATAAACATGTAAGAAGACCATCGCTCGTGGCGGTGGCCTCCCGTATTTCTAATATTTTCTTTTTATATGATACAGAAACGGGCATGCAATTTTTAGTAGACACAGGTGCTTGTCGTTTTTTTTTTTGCCAAGGGAACTCTTCAGGACACGACGTAGTCTGTCTACGTCTGCGACGTCCGCCTGGTAGCTGCAAATAGATATGCGATATCCACATACAATTACAAGAACCTCACATTATCGTTTAGAAACGGTAAATTGAATTGGAAGTTTCTCATTGCTGATATCACATTGCCAATCCTGGGTGCAGATTTCCTCTCTCATTTCCACCTTCTGGTCGATGTCGCCCACCGAGGATTGGTCAACGCAGACTTGTACTTGTCGACACCTCTTCAACCCGCCCCCTCCAACCTCGCTCTCCACATCAGCGCACCCACAGATGATCCTCACGTCGTACCCGAAAGCTTTCTGTCCAGAACTTCCCCAAAAGCCCACGGCTTCGGCCAAGCACGGTATTTATCACCGTATCAAGGCGATGGGAACCCATGTCTTTGCAAAATTCAGACGTCTGGCACCGGAACGATTGGCAGCCGCTAAGCAGATGTTTGCCGAAATTAGGAAATGGGCCTTTGCCAAAAGGCCTTCAGCCCATGGTCATCACCCTTACACATCGTTCTGAAGAAAGACGGCTTCCTCCGTCCATGTGGGGATTACAGAAGCCTGAACATGCAAACAGAACCGGATCACTACCCCCTTCCAAACATCGCCGACATGACCTCCTACCTGTACAAAGCGAAGGTTTTCTCCTCGCTCGACCTCCTGAAGCGGTATTATCAGGTGCTAATGAACCCAGGAGACATCCCCAATACTGCCATCACCACTCCATTTGGTGCATACACCTTCAATTACTCCTGTTTTGGCCTTCGCAATGCTGGAGACACTTTTCAACGTCTCATGGATGGCATCTTAGGGGACCTCCCCTTCTGTGTATGTTATGTGGACGACATACTTGTGTTCTCTTCCTTAAAAGAGGAACACCTCCGTCGCCTGGGCATCGTGCTCGACTGCCTGCAACAAAACGGCCTTGTAGTCCTGAAGGAGTCCATCCCCTCAATGAGAAGGTAGCAGCCGTTCAGAACTTTCCCACGCCCTCGATCGTCAAAGCTCTGCAGGAATTCTTGGCCATGATCAGCTATTATCACCGTTTTCTGCCAGCCATTGCCACCAATCTTGCTCCCCCCTATGCCTCCCTCAAGGGCAGGCCAAAAGACCTGAAGTGGGGTTCCCTTCAAGAAGCGACCTTCTGTAATGCAAAGAAGGCCTTATCAACAGCTGCTGCTCTCACTTTTCCCATTCCACATGCCCCTCTCCTTCTCTCCACTAATGCCAGCGACGTCGCTATTGGTGCAGTACTCAAACAGGTGGTCAACAGCTTGACCCGCCCATTGGCCTTCTTCAGCAGACAACTGTCCAAGGCAAAATCGGGTTATTCTACCTTCGATCGTGAATTGCTGGCGGTGCACTTGGGTGTCCGTCACTTTTGCCATATCTTAGAAGGTATGCCCTTCGTCATTCACACATATCACATGCCTCTGGTACACTTCTTCACTCGACAGTCTGACGCCTGGTCCGCCCGTCAACGCCAACATCTCTCCGCCGTGGCCGATTACAATTGCACCCTTCAACAAGTCCCTAGGAAAATGAATCCCATTGCTGATGCCCTGTCAAGGAACACGTTGGCTGCCGTTCAACTGGGATTGGATTACAACGCCTTGGCTGAAGCCCAACGACAGAATCCCAAGTATCAAGCATGTAAGACATCCTGCACATCCCTCCGTTGGGAAGACATCCCCCTCGACGACTCCAACACCACCCTCATCTGTGTCGTCAGTACTGGTAGACCGCAACCTTGGATTCCTGCTCCCATGCGCAGGCAGGTGTTTGATTTCACTCACGGCCTTTCACATCCCTCATTTGGCACGGCATTTCGAAGAATGCTAAACATTGGGTCCGCGCCTGTACTTCTTGCCAAACTTCCAAAGTACATCGACACACAGATTCAGGATTGGACACCTTTTCTTAACTTCAGCGTCGTTTTGCCCACATTCCCGTCGATGTTTTTAGGCCCCCTACTCACATCACAAGGACATCATTACCTGTTTACCGTCATCGACCGCTCCACTCGTTGGCCTGAAACCATTATCAAGGAAACTACAACGTCCGCCTCATGTACATCTGCCTTACTCTCATGATGGATTGCAAGATTTGGTATCTCTGAGTATATTACTTCTGACAAGGGTACCACTTTTACCTTTCAATTGTGGACATCATTAGCAAATCTCCTGGGCATCACCCTACATCAGACAAATGGCTAGAACCTTGCTGCCAATGGAATGGATAAACGTTTTTATCCCACCCTCAACGCAGCTTTGATGTCCCGCTGCAACGTTTCCAACTGGTTTACTCAGCTTCCCGGGGTCTTCCTGGGACTAAAGACCACTCCTAAAGACGCCCTCAACGTCTCGGCAGCTGAAATGGTGTATGGCGACCCGTTGGTCATCCCTGCCGAATTTTTTCCTTCTGCAACCTCCTCCGACAATCTCCAGCGCATACAACATGTCGTGGGAAAATTTACTCCATGCCGCCAGACTTGCAAGCCCCCAGCAAAGCATCACATACCGACAGAGTTGCACTCTGTAACACACGTCTTTCTATACAACGACACTAACAA
>NC_090741.1:98631703-98636703 GCF_036898095.1 Palaemon carinicauda | reverse complement strand
CTATGCATTCTTCTCCTACTTCTTACTATATAATTCACACTAGTCTTTACCCTAACCTATTTTCAATCAGTCTCTCCACATGACCAAACCCCTTCCAAAATCCCTGACGCCACATTTCATTTCTTCATCTTTGTACACTTCTCAAACCGAAGGTGGATGGACTGTATTAAGGATGACCTTCGATCAATGGGATTAACCTGTGATGAAGAGTGGGACAGAGGTAGTTGGAGAACGCTGGCCAGAAACATCGACCCCACATAAAAGTGGGGAAAGACACAGACAAAGAAGAAGAATATTTGTACACTTCTCATCCTATCAACCATCCTTAGGAAACATGGGCTACGTAAACAATTCATTTCTTCACTTCACTTCCATAAAGGAAATTTGGCTAAACAGTCTCGTCATGAATACCCAATTCAGATTAAAAAACAAATCCAATTTCTGGTCAATCTCTCGCACAATTCCTACTACCTTAAGGTAGTAGGAATTGCTCTGGCTATATTGGGAAAATGCCCTTTTCTTACCTTATCATCATTTATATTTTCTATAAAGGGGTATATATATATATATATATATATATATATATATATATATATATATATATATATATATATATATATATATATATATATATGAATATATCTATGTCATATGTATATATATATATATATATATATATATATATATATGAGTATATTTATGCCATATATATGCATATATATATATATATATAATATATATATATATATATATATATATATATATATAAATATAAATATATATATATATATATATATATATATATATATATATATATATATATATATATATATATATATAATATGAGTATATTTATGCCATATATATGCATATATATATATATATATATATATATATATATATATATATATATATATAAATATAAATATATATATATATATATATATATATATATATATATATATATATAAAATATATATATATATATATATATATATATATATATATATATATATATATATATATATATGTGTGTGTGTATATATATATATATATATATATATATATATATATATATATATATATATATATATATATATATATACATATATGTATATATATATATATATATATATATATATATATATATATATATATATATATATATATATATATATATATATATATATATATATGTGTGTGTGTGTGTGTGTGTGTGTTAGTGCATGTGTGTAAATATCTAACGAAAGTGTACCTCTCAACAACATTAATCTTTGAACTTACAGTTGAACAGAAGTAAAAACTCTTTCTGATCCTCTCTATAAATAGTAAATATTTTCTTTGGAAGCTTTTGATGTTTGCGTCATTTCGTCCAAAAAACGAATCCTGGTTGTTTTGATTTACCCAACCAATAATGAGCTTAATTAGGGTCATCTGATTTGGGAGTTTTTAAGACCCTCACAATAGGCCATTAGATTATTTCCAGCGATGAATAGTTATTTGCTTCCATTTCTTTTATCCCTTTTTTCTATGCATCTAATGACGTAAACATTTTAACAAAAGTAATTTAAAAATATCCGATGAGAGGGAATATATGATTAGAGAATTAAAAATTGAATTTTATGTTTTATTTGAAGCTTATGTAGATAAATCAAACGTTTTGTAAAGGGCTTTTTCTTAATCGGTCTTTTTTATCATTAGTATTATTATCATCTTATTGTCACTTCCATTTATACATTTATCTAAAAAAACAATAACAGAGAGAGGAGAGAGAGAGAGAGAGAGAGAGGAGGAGAGAGAGAGAGAGGAGAGAGGAGAGAGAGAGAGAGAGAGAGAGTGTTACAAGGATTTTGGATGTCTCAAAGACTTTTTAGTCCATCCGCGGAGACTCTCTTTGCTCTTTGGTAGAGCGATTTAGTTTAATCATTTAGAAAGTTCTTATGAACTTGTCTAATTTATTGTTGAACTCGTTAACCTGTTACTGTTTACTACATCATCTGGAAATGTATTCCAAGTATTTGCGGTTTTGTATGTAGAGAAATTGCCACATTGAGTATTGTATCTTTTCAATTCCAATTTGTATCCGTTAAATCTGGAGTGATTTGTGCTAAGCGTGAATAGATTGTTGTAATATACATTTGTTATTCCTTTAAAAATTTTGAATGCCTCTATTAAATGTCCCCTTAGTCGTCGAGTTTGTAGATCAAATAAGTTTAAACTCTCTATCCTTACGCTCCAAATTGCCTTACTGTTGAAACTAGTTTGGTGATCCTTGCTTGTATCGCTTCCAGTCTATCTATATCCTTCTGAATACTTGGAGCTCAGAATGGACTCCGTATTCTAGTTGGAGTCTTACTAGTGATGTGTACAGCTGTAGTATAGTGTCCTTGTCCTTGTATTTTGATTGTCTCTTTATGTAGCCTATTAGTTTCTGTGCTTTCTTTTCCGTTTTTATGCTCTGTTTGGGTGAACTTCAAATCCTTGTTGGATAATAATACCGAGGTCTTTCTCTTGGTCCCACATTTTTTTCTATTTCATTACCCAGCAGTGAGTAGAATCTGATTGTGGGTTACTATGAGCTATGTGCATGACTTTACATTTCCCACAGTTGAAAGGCTTCTACATCTTCTGTGTTCGCATCATTTACGCCCACTTTAGTATTATCGGGCAAATTAGGTATTCTACTATTTAATCCTAAATCTATGTCGTTAATGTAGATCAAAAATTAGCAATGACCCAAATACGGATCCATGAGGTACTCTGCTAGTGTAACAGCTGCACACTCTGAAGCTTCTCCATTGATTACAACTCTGTTTTCTGTTTGATAGCCAATCTTCGATCCATTCAACTGACTTGTTAATGATGCCTAGTGATCTAATTTTGACCATTAATTTCTCCAATGAGAAACTTTGTAAGAAAGCTTTTGAGAGTCTATTGCCCTGCTTTTGTCATAAATGAAAAAAAGATTTGTCGCACATGATCTCTTTTGTCTAAAAACATGTTGGCTGTCTATCAAAACATTGTTTTTCTGGATATGTTCTACTATTGAATCTACTATAACTAATCCAAAAAATTTTACATGGCACTGACGCAGTTACCAGGTTCTTTTTTTGGCCCCTTCTTGTAGATTGGAGGAACATTGCCTAGTTTCCATCCTTGTGGTTGCCTTTCTTAAGTTGGCTGCCTTTCGGAACATTCTGTAAAAGTGTGGGGGGTTATCTCTTCTTCTAGTTCTATAATCTTTCTTGGATGAATATCATCTGGACCTGGTGCCTAAGACTTACTGAGTCCTTTCATTTCCTTTTGACATCATCCATTATAAAGGTGATTCTATTTAAAGGTTGTGACCCCTTCATATTTAATACCTAGTTCTTCCCTAGTGCATATAGTTGTGAAATATGCATTCATCAGTTCAGCTTTTTCAAAATCATTTGTTATAAGATTACCATCCGAGTCTCTTTATGGGCTAATGTTGTTTTTGAATGGTTAATTACTGTTTACATATGCAATAAGTTCTTTGGGGGCTTCTTTACTAGCTGAAGCCACTCTTTTTGCTTCATTGATCTTGGCCGTTCTTGCTAGTTTATCTAGTTTTTCGGCTTGACTTCTTGTGCTCGGAAATTTCATGAATTGAAGGCTGTGGACCAATAGATTTATGTTTCCTGTCTCTACTTCTAATTGCATTGGCTATTTCTCTGTTGAACCACTTAGGTTGTGGAGTTCCATTTGGTAAAATTTTTCTATGCGATCTATATTTAGCCCTTTTTTCTTTATATGTTTCCTCAAAGGAGTCCCATTATTCTAAATTCTTGGTGTATTCCTTCAGTTTTATCCAGTTACTACGTCTAGATTTTTCTTTCTTTTAGATGAGGAACATTTACCTGAAACCTAACTAATCTGAGATAATTTTTGCCAATATTTTCACCTACTGAAACACTGGAAACTGAATTTTCTTTTTATGTTGCTTCCCTGGTTCGTTTATCGACCCACTGATAAAGGAATTAATTGTTGACAAATTCTAGTAGCCTATGGCCCTCTGTGTGTGATTTAGAATTCATAGTGTCCCAGTTTACTGCTGTATTGAAGTCTCCCATTAGGATAGCTAGCTTATTATTAACTTTTTTTTCCAATTTCAATATACAACTCTTCGTCCTGTTCTTGTGGCGGTCTGTATATCACTAGTATGGGACATATTTTTTCCTATGGTGTTGATATTTTTACCCGTCACTTCACATTCGGTTTCTAATTTATTACTTATGGGGTTTAAGTGATTTTTAAAATAGAGCATTACCCCTCCCCCTTTTTTTGGTAGGGCGATCTTTCTTGAAAAGCTTGAAACCTGAGATTTCGTATTCTCTGATAAAATCCTCTGTTTTTTCTTGAATCCAGGTCTCGGGTAATGCCTATGACCCCTAGTTCCTTACTTGCTATCATTGCCCTGAAGCTTTCCATTTTGTTTCTAACTGACCGACAGCATTTAATTGCGCCACTCCGACGAAATTTTCTATCATTTTTCTCTTCCTTTGTGGCTTTACTAGTTTCCCTGGTTTACTGATGTTTTAGTTTTACTTTTATCTTCGTTATCTAAGTTTTCTGTCAAATTTCCTCTCATTGTTGTTGAAGGATTTTCTAAGGGTCTAGTTTGTTCTTGGTCTACTGTGTCGAAGTAATTGTACAGGCTGAGATTAAGTTGGTTTCCATACACTCCCTTGCCATCTTCATTGAAGTGTATTCCATCTCTTTTGTATAATTTTCTCTTGCCGTAAAAAGTATCCCAAAGATCTATGAATTTCACTTTATTTTTCTGGCATGTAGACTTAAGCCTTTCGTTTATCCCTATGGCCTTATTGAGGGGAAGTGGCTGACAATGAGTCTTGGCAGAATACCTATAACTATTGTATTGCTGGTCTTATTTCTAGCTGTTTCAACAGGTTCTGTTTGGCCAACAGTATCCTTTCTTAGGAATAAGTCATTTCCAGTTGTCTGTATATTAATAGCGG
>NC_090741.1:98624203-98626703 GCF_036898095.1 Palaemon carinicauda | reverse complement strand
CTATTGCACAGCTGCTGAAGGCAAAGTTCATTTGGCACGGCATTTCTAAGGATGCTAAGGATTGGGTCCGCGCCTGTACTTCTTGCCAAACTTCAAAAGTACATCGACACACGGATTCCGGAGTGGGCACCTTTCCTCAACCTCAGCGTCGTTTCGCACACATTCACGTCGACATTGTAGTCCCCCAACCCACATCACAAGGACATCATTACCTGTTTACCGTCATCTACCGCTCCACTCCTTGGCCTGAAGCCATTCCCATGGAAACTGCAACGTCCAGCTCATGTACATCTGCCTTACTCTCTGGATGTATTGCAAGATTTTGTATCCCTGATCATATTACTTCCGACAGGGGAACCACTTTCACCTCTCAATTGTAGACATCATTAGCGAATCTCCTGGGCATCAACCTATATCAGACAACGGCCTACAACCCCGCTGCCAATGGAATGGTTGAACATTTTCATTGCACCCTCAAAGCAGCTTTGATGTCCCGCTGCAAGGATTGCAACTGGTTTACTCAGCTTCCCTGGGTCCTCCTGGGACTAAGGACCACTCCTAAAGAAGCCCTCGACGTCTCGGCAGCCGAAAAGGTGTATGGCGACCCGTTGGCCATCCCTGCCGATTTTTTTCCTTCTACAACATCATCCGACGATCTCCAGTGCATACGTTACGTCGTGGGAAAATTTACTCCATGCCGCCAGACTTACAAGCCCCCAGCGAAGCATCACATGCCAACAGACTTGCACTCTGCAATTCACGTCTTCCTGCTCAACGACACTAGCAAGCCACCACTAATGCCCTCTTATACGGACCCTTTCCTTGTGATCCGGCGCAGTCTGAAAGCATTCCTACTAAACATTCGTGGCAAAGAAGACTGGGTCTCCATTGATCGTCTAAAACCTGCTTATCTTCTGCCAGATGACCCGCCTACAGTTCGCCTCTATAGAACAGGGCGCCCTATTTAATATGTACTGTATGTCCTTTTTAGGGGGGGAGCCATGTACCAACCGTGTGTCACACGATCATTATTATTATTATTATTATTATTAAATGCTAAGCTACAACCCTAGTTGGAAAAGCAGGATGCTATAAGCCCAGGGGCCCCAACAGGGAAAATAGCTCAGTGAGGAAAGGAAACAAGGAAAAATAAAATATTTTAAGAATAGTAACAACATTTAAATAAATATTTCCTATATAAACAATAAAAACTTCAACAAAACAAGAGAAAGAGAAACTAGATACAATAGTGTGCCTGAGTGTACCCTCAAGCAAGAGAACTCTAACCCAAGACAGTGGAAGGCCATGGTACAGAGGCTATAGCACTACCCAAGACTGGAGAACAATGGTTTGATTTTGGAGTGTCCTTCTCCTAGAAGAGCAGCTTACCATAGCTAAAGAGTCTCTTCTACCCTTACCAAGAGGAAAGTAGCCACTGAACAATTACATTGCCGTAGTTAACCCCTTGGGTGAAGAAGAATTGTTTCGTAATCTCAGTGTTGTCAGGTGTATGAGGACAGAGGAGAATCTGTAAAGAATAGGCCAGACTATTCGGTGTCTGTGTAGGCAAAGGGAAAGAACCGTAACCAGAGAGAAGGATCCAATATGGTACTGTCTGGCCAGTCAAAGGACCCCCTAACTCTCTAGCGGTAGTATCTCAACGGGCGGCTGGTGCCCTGGCCAACCTACTACCTATACATACATAATTCATTTTGTATATATTATGCTTGTATCTTCGCTCTTCCCTCGCACTAAAAATAACAAGAATAAACATGTCTGCGATTCTCCTATATAACATTGTCTGTTTCTCGAACATGTAATTTCCTGTTGCCTTGAGGTTTTGTATATAAAGGAGAGTGTTCTATAATAAATTAACTCTCTCGGATCGTCATAGTCAAGTAACAAGAAGAAGGTCTGAACAAAACAATGATTCATAACTGTGGTCAACACTATTTCATTTTCTCTCTTCGTGTCATAATGATTCGTTCACATTGTGTACATGGAAGAGACAGGTCATATACGATCATCACTAAAGCAACCCACTCACCGCCCTTCTTTACTCAAGTTTGTATCTGGGAGGTCCAGGAAATGACTGCTGATGACTTGGCAAGAAGGACGAGTTAACCAATGGAAACTGTCTTCGAGATGACACTAGTTTGCCTTTCAAGATCTTCATTTATGAAGTGGTGTTCATCTTGGAATTTCCACGAGAATTTATCTTCTGCCCATTTGCACCAATGAAAGATAATATATATATAATATATATATATATATATATATATATATATATATATATATATATATATATATATATATATATATATATATATATATATATATATATACATATATATATATATGTATACTGTATATATATTTATATATATGTATATATATGTGTGTTTATAAATATATATATATATATATATATATATATATATATATATATATATATATATATATATATATATATATATATAGTATATATATATATATATAT
>NC_090741.1:98611703-98616703 GCF_036898095.1 Palaemon carinicauda | reverse complement strand
CTCTGGAAAGCTGAGCAAAAGGACAAGAAGTCTGCCGACATCCTGCGACTAAGAAGAGCTAAGTTGTAATGCGTAATTATTTCAGTAATATTTCAGATTCTGACGAAGTTCATCGAGGAAATTGTCCTGTAGTGTATTTTTTGAGATGTGACAATTATCTTGTTTTTATGATGGAGAGGTTTTGATGTTTAATTACAGATGGCCTTGAAAATTTCACATTTGAACTTGAGTAGTTTATTTGTAAGGCATTTTCAATTAGAAAGTGAACAGGAATAGATGTAAGTATTGCATTAAGACTTGGAGAAAGTCAGAATGTTAGGTTCTCAGGTCAATATTCATGTATATTGATTTTTTATTTAGTGACTTCTGATCGTCGATGGGAAACACCTTATGGAGTATTTACAATGTGTTTCCTTGGTTCTGTATTTGTTTTAGGTAGAATCGACTATAAGTCCTTATAACTGGTTTTAGGTTAATGGTATCACAGTTTTGCTTTAATACATAAGTTTGTTTTTGTATGTGGTATTAAATTACTTCTTGGAATGTCCATTTTAGAACCCATTCAAATAAGAACTTAACGCATAACGATACGGTTGCATTTAGTCTCACTTTTGGTAACCTCTGGAAGTTACCAAATTTAACTTTACTTATTTGTGGATTATCTATATGAAGAAAAACTTTCCAACTTTGGTTACGGGCACTGCCATCCTAAGCCAATAGTCACTAAAGTTCTCAATTTGACAGATGTTCGTTTGCCGCGTGCTGTACGGTATTAGAATTTAGGTATAATAAGGAGGGGCTTAGCTATTTCAAGTAGGAGTTAATTCAGGTACGAGTTCTTTCATGTAGGAGTTATTTAGAAGTTCTTTTAGATAGGAGTTATTTACATGTTATTTCAGGTAGGAGTTCTTCCAGAGAGAAGGTGAGCTATTTCAAGTAGGAGTCATTTCAAGTAGGAGTTCTTTCAATAGAGGGTAGGCTATTACAGATAGAAGCTGGGTTATTTCAGGTAGGAGTTCTTTCACGTAGAGGCTGAGCTGTTTCAGGTAGGAGTTATTTCAGGTAGGAGTTATTTCAGGTAGGAGTTATTTATTAAGGACTTAGACACGAGACATTGATACATTTAGGGATTGCTCTCTAGGCTTGGAGGATCTTTATGAAGTCGCAACATAGGTACTGGTAGTCGTCTTCATTAAGTAGTGCAGGTTCTCGGCCACTCATTGGTTAGGTCAGCTACGATTCAACTAGGGATTTTTGTTAGCTCATAGGGAGGGCCGGAACGGAGCCTAGGAAAATGGAGACCCTAAAGGTTGCGTAAATGAGAGAGGAATTGGAAGCCAGAGGCCTCCCGAAAGAAGGGAACAAGTCTGAATTGTGTCAGTGTCTAAGTGAAGCCCTAGTGCTGCGGGGGTGAGGTTGGAGGTACCGATGGAGGTCCCAGTGCCTGCTTTGTCACGTCTGTCGTCACTGCTTCCTCGGCTACTGCTTGTGATAACATGGGGGTGGGGTTCATCGAACTCCCTCGTCTCCCCCTTCCTCTGTTTCCTTTTCCTTTGATGTTGGGCGGGGGAAGGTGTGCATGTGCCTCAGCCCGCCCGGCCTGGGAGTTTTTTGCTGAGCACTCTCGAGATAGATGACCGTAGGCCTGACAAGTGTAACAGTGGGGTGATCCTTGGGTGGGACACTCCACTCGTCGGTGCCCCTCTCCCCCACAGAGCCATCCTCTGAAGACTCTGCTAATTTGCTGACTGCATTCCCCCTTACCTCTCTTCGGGGGTCGATTGCCTCTCATGGCTACCAACTTCTCGGAATCGGCCCTGTAATTCCCAGTCTTTTTTTTCTGGCAAACTATCTAAAATATTTTGTATCTCACTCACTACGTCTGTTAACGAGTGATTTTCATCGAACAAATAACCCCATAAATACGGGTTTACCAGCCTAAGAATATGTTTACGGGCAATTGACTTTTATCACCTTCTGGAAGATTGGCATTCCGGGTAGCAAACAAATCGCAATCCTGAAAAATGCGAGTTGCAAAACTAAGAATGGATTCACCTTCCCGTATTTTGGGTTTGTAATTTTCTTTTAGGTCTCCCTTTCTCGCATCAGGCAAGGCATACTTCTCAATTAAACGTTGTTTTATTTAAGAACTTTTTAAACTTTCTTGTCCACCACATTACCTCCATTGCTGGAGGATCTTTCAGCAATCTAATTACTTGAATCGCTTTTTCTCTTTCTGACCACCCATATGTGGCTACTTCAGGGTCTCTCAAAAACACTTCAATTGATTGAAACCCTTTGTTAGGCCATTGATCATCGAAAGGCCTAACAGTTGCCTTAAGTTCTGGCAACTTTCGAACTACGATTTGCGTATCTCCACTCGGCTGTGCATGTGTACTTTCACATGTGTGCGTTTGAACTTCGTTTATTTACGTCGGATATGCTGTGGTTGCGAGCCACTCCTGTTCTCATTCCACCACCAATCTGTTGCTTAACTCTTCCAACTGTTCTAACTTATTTTCCAATTCTTGCGTTCTAATTTCCTGACTATATTCTTCATCGGGAACGCTATATCTCACTGCTCCTTCATTCTCAACTCCTGCAGCAGCAGTGTCTGCTATGTTAGTCCATGTGTATCTCGGTATCTTGAACTTTCATTTCACTGGCTCAAGGAACAACTCCACTCACAGCATACACAAACAGACGTATTTTTTTACACCTGACACCAATATGACCCGTGTAGACGGATAATGAGACGTTATAATATGGGTTTTCTTCATTTATTACAAAAGGTTCGTTCGTAAGTACACTATACACGACTACCCTCTCAGGTGAGGGACTTGTCAACTCGAGCGCTCCCCGGCAACTAACTACTCCCTTCGTTACCAAAATACACTATTGCAAAACATGCTGACACAAATGTTTTTGTGGAATACGCATGAATATTGAGCTCATTTACCTTGATGTAAAACACATACATATATACATGAATTAGGATACATATATACATGAATTAGGATATATATATATATATATATATATATATATATATATATATATATATATATATATATATATATATATATATATATATATATATATATATATATATATATATATATATATATATATATATATATATATACATATATATATATATATATATATATATATATATATATATATATATATATATATATATATATATATATATATATATGTGTGTGTGTGTGTGTGTGTGTGTGTGTGTGTGCGTGTGTGTATGTTTGTGTGTGTGTTTGTGTGTGTATGTGATGTAAATTGGTGTATTTCCGAAATTGTTTCCGAAATTATTATAACTTTTGTTCCACGTTATTGATGAGCGTGGGCCTTCCCATTCTCGAATGCTAAACATTTCTGCTACATTTGCTGTGACACGCACATACACATTCGCCATGAACCGTATTCCTGCTTCAAAAGCTTCATATGACCACTTTTGAAATCAAGCTAAGGCGCCTATATACAATGTGAACTTGGAAGAGAGAGAGAGAGAGAGAGAGAGAGAGAGAGAGAGAGAGAGAGAGAGAGAGAGAGAGAGAGAGAGAGAGAGAGAGAGATCATAAGTTGAAGAGCTGACCAGTGATCTGTGGAGGCATGACATCAGTGTTGGAATCCTTTTCAAGACAAAATTTTGCTGTGATGAGTATAGTTAAGATTATGAATAAAATCTTTTACGAAAAGAATGATATATGAAATGTATATACATACACACACGCATATATATATATATATATATATATATATATATATATATATATATATATATATATATATATATATATATATATATGATAAATTTTGCACATTTAGACGTGTTTTTCATATTCAAATAAGCCATATATATTTTTGATACATTAATGTCTGGATTCTCTCAACGACCTCGGGATCAAAGCCCCAGGCGAAATCACACAAAGACAAGACAAGCTTGTATAGACAGTGACTAAATTAGTCACTGTCTATACAAGCTTGCCGAACCAGGGTTCGATTCCCCGCCGGTCATAAGCTCTTGTCTTTGTGTGATTTCGCCCGGGGCCCTGATCCCGAGGTCGTTAAGGGAATCCAGACATTAATGTATCAAAAATATATGTGGCTTATTTGAATATATATATACACACACACACACACACACACATATATATATATATATATATATATATATATATATATATATATATATATATATATATATATATATATATATATATATATATATATATATATATATATATATATATATATATATATATATATATATATATATATATATATATATATATATATATATATATATATATATATATATATATACATATATATATATATATATGTATATATATATATATATATATATATATATATATATATATATATATATATATATATATATATATATATATATATATGTGTGTGTGTGTGTGTGTGTGTGTGTGTGTGTGTGTGTGTGTGTGAAGTATGTATTTTTGCTAAGTAATTGAAATACCTGAATACTGAATGTCAATACGATTGTTGGAAAAGTGGAAACAAACAATTTGTATTTGTATTCGGGAGTAAGAAATCAGATGACACTCGAACGAGCAAAGAATTCACTAGCAGAAAAGGTGAAGCAGAGAGAGAGAGAGAGAGAGAGAGAGAGAGAGAGAGAGAGAGAGAGAGAGAGAGAGAGAGAGAGAGAGAGAGAATGTTCCAGCTATGGTAGAGAAAAGTCTGAAGTTCTTCAGACTTTCCAATTGAGGCAAATGTTTGTTGTCCGTCGTAAATACTACACGTTTATATCGTTCTCTTTGACTTCCAGAGACTTTGAAAAGCAAAGAGAGACGATTGATTGGTTTAATTATTATTATCATTATTTTTATTATGATATTTATGGTTTGGCGTTTTAGATAATTTAATCGTGTATGTGTGTGTGTGTGTTTGTGTGTGTATTGAACTTATGCTATTACGATTGTCGAAGCTTTCATCAC
>NC_090741.1:98609141-98611203 GCF_036898095.1 Palaemon carinicauda | reverse complement strand
CACGGTCAAGTAACAGAAGTAAACTCTGAACAAAACAAGCATTAAAATTGATCTTTCATATATAATTACAAAAACTAAAAACAACGAGAGGAAGAGAAATATGATAGAATAATGTGCCCGAGTGCACCGTCATGTACCAACCGTGTGTCACACGATCGTACATAATTCATTTTGTATATATTATGCTTGTATCATCGCTCTTCCCTCGCACTAAAAAGAACCAGAATAAACATGTCTGTGTTTCTCCCATGTAACATTGTCTGTTTCTCGAACATGTAATTTCCTGTTGCCTTGAGGTTTTGTATATAAAGGAGAGTGTTCTATAATAAATTAACTCAGATGCTTTCACACTGCCTTTGAGTTCACAACCTTCTCTCGGATCGTCACATTGGTGACCCCGGAAGTCGACTCGCTCCAACCGCCTTCCACCCACACTCCCCTCGCCCCTCCATCGTTGGTACTATGACGGACTCTACAGAAGTGGGTGCTGTGGCTGCCCCATTGAAACTTTCACCGCTCGCCAGTGGAGAGGCGTTTGCTTGGTTTAAGCACGCAGAAGTCCAGTTTTGCATCAAGGGCAAGACTCGCTCAACCACCAAAGCAGATTATGTTCTCGCGGCGATACCCGAGGACACCTTCCCGGAAATATCCGACAGGCTTTGTGAACAAGGAGACACCCCAATAGCGTAGGACGCCCTCAAAACATACCTTCTGCCGCAGTACTCACCGTCACCAGTCGCCGGTGTAGCAAAGCTTTTTCAGCTCTCGCAACAACCGTTGGGGGACCAAAGGTCTTCGCTTGCCCTCAGGGAAATGACCAGTATCACTCGCCTTCAACCTGCCACAGACGGCTCTCCTCGTGAGGTGAACCTACTTCGTGCCCTTTGGATACGCCGTTTACCCAGACCTATACGCGCTGCCATACCCGATGTTGATAGTTTACCCATAAAGGACTTGATGACCAAAGCCGACGCCCTTATGGACAGCCACTTCAAGACCTCCATCAACGCCTCCACCCCTGACGAAGAGGATGCCTATTCAATGTCAACCGAAGCTGACATGAATGCCGTAGAACATACACGCCTACACCGTGACGTGCCGAAGCGGCGACAAAGCCGCCCACCACCCACCAATCGCTCAGGCCCCAACAAACGACTTCTACAGCCACTTACTACCTCCCATCCGCCGCAGTTTTGCTACTACCACTTCAGATTCGGGACAACTGCGAAGAAATGTGCTGAGGATTGTCAGTGGCCAAAAAACGTGTAAGTAGGCCATCGCTCGTGGCGGTGGCCTCCCGTGTTTCTAATCTTTTCTTTTTACATAATGCAGGAACGGGTGTGCAATTTTTGGTAGACACGGGTGCTTGTCGTTCTCTTTTGCCAAGGAAACTCTTCAAGGCACGACGTAGTCTGTCTACATCTGCCGACATCCGCTTGGTAGCTGCCAACGGATCTGCGATACCCACCTACGGTTACGAGAACCTCACATTATCGTTCGGAAACGGTAAATTCAATTGGAAGTTTCTCGTTGCTGACGTCACATTGCCAAGCCTTAGTGCGGATTTCTTCTCTCATTTCCACCTTCTGGTCGATGTTGCCCACCGACGATTGGTCAACGCAGACTCGTACTTGTCGATACCTCTTCAACCCGCCCCCTCTAACCTCGTTCTCCACGTTAGCGCACCCACGGATGCCTACGCCCACCTCCTCACGTTGTACCCGGAAGTTTTCGGTCCCGAACTTCGCCAAACGCCCACGGTTCCTGCCAAGCACAGTACTTATCACCATATCAAGACGACGGGACCCCCAGTCTTCGCAAAATTCAGACGTCTGGCACCGGAACGATTGGCAGCCGCCAAACAGACGTTCGCCGAAATGGAGGAAATAGGACTTTGCCGAAAGGCCTCCACACCATGGTCGTCACCCTTACACATCGTTCTGAAGAAAGACGGCTCCCTCCGTCTGTGCGGCATTACAGGCGCCTGAACATGCAAACAGAACCGGATCACTACCCCCTCCGACGTGACCTCCTACCTGCACAAACCAAAGGTTTTCTCTAC
>NC_090741.1:98589141-98599141 GCF_036898095.1 Palaemon carinicauda | reverse complement strand
AGAGGACGTATTCTTGACACGCCACATGGCAATCTGCATCCTGGACAGAGATTTCGTCTCGTAGGAGGGATTGGCAAGAAACGAATTCGGGAAAGAAAAAAGGGGAGCCGCTCCCAAGGCTTCCCTATCCTCCGATTCGTATGCGTGCCTGGCGCCAATCCTGGCGCCATCTGTATTCCTTGTAGCGTACACGAGGTGCTACAGATACTGTATGTAGGGAGGGGTCCTACAGCCCTTTCTTAGAAAGGCAAGGGCGGGTCCATCAGGACGACATGGCCATCTCACCCAAAAAATAGATTTTTCGCTTCGCTCAAAATCCGTTTTTTGGGCTCAAGCCATGTCGTCCTGATGGAAGTGTACCAGAGCATTACTGTATCTGTGGATTCTCAGAACGTGCCGTACTCCCCGGATGTAATTTTTCCCGGTCGACTAGACCTAGAGACCTAAGATGTTACCGTTATACATCTTTTCAACTAACTATAAACCATGTTCGAGCTTCCTGCCCCCTACAGGGAAGAGTCCTACTAGACTCTGGAAAGTCTCGAAGAGTACATATACCTATGTATGAATACCAGGCAAGCAAATATAGTGGTCTCGCCTTAAGTAAAGCATAGTTTGTAAAGAACCACTGCGTCAATATGAAATATCGACCAGTTCTCCGCACAATACTTGTATTGGACAAAGGTTTTATATCCGCAGAGAAGAAAACCAATGCAACATAGCTTGCATAAAGGAACAATTCTATTAGAATTATCCCAGATAAGGTACATAGAATGAATGCTCAATTATACCAATAAATTGACACAGGTGAAGGAGACGCAAGGTTCTCAAGAACCAGTTTATTGACAGGCAATAAATAGACAGGTTAACCACAATTATATATATAATATATATATATATATATATATATATATATATATATATATATATATATATATACATAAGAAGAGGATAACCCAAAACTTTAAGCATAAGTATGATAGTAAACAGAGCTTGTTTGTCTGAAAGAAAAAATATTAAATGCCACTTTTAAGATACCGAGGTATCAAAGTCATAAAAGCCTGTATTACATATCAATGACATTAGCGTTAGAAACGCTCGGCACACATGTCTGCACTTATGCTAGGTTCACCTTCGGAAATGGAACAGTCTACATGGGCAACACAGTGCCCTCACTTAGTTTTTAGTACAGTATGTAACTACACACTCACCCTGGAATTAATCGTCCCAATTAAGACCACTGTTCCTCGCAGAGTTAAACAGTAGGGTTAACACCACGACCCACTGCTACCACAGATCTCTTTAGTTCCTCTACTTGCTTCGCATAGTGGCGAAAGAACACTCTGGAAGACTTCCAGCCAGTGTATGAACGGAGATGTTCAAAATCCGTACAATTAAAGAAATTTAAGGATGAGGCAACTTTCCTCGGATCGTGACCTGCGGGTGTATTGTCAGGATCCGCTCTGCGAATAAAATATGTGATTTTCGCTCTGAGTTGATTCAGAGATAAATTTGAGCCTGATGTTTCTCCCCTGAATAGTTGACCACCCTTGAAGTCTGAAGTTCTATGAAGATAGACCTTTAGGCATTCTACTGGACATAGAGATGCATCTTCTTTCAGAGGGCAGATTCTCCAGGGACCCCACCTGTTGGTGGGTAACTCATTCTTGGCGAGAAACGTAGGATCCGGAAACAGGTTCAGTTCTCCCCCATCCAGGCACTGAACACGACCTGCCTCTCTCGAGAGGCTACAATCTCACTAACCCTGGCCCCGGACGCGAGTGCAAAATAGGAAAATAACTTTTTGTGTCAAATCATTTAACGCACACTCTTCATTGCTCAACAGAGAAGCGAAATGAAGAACTTGTCTAAAGACCATGAAATGGGCTTTGGAGGTGCTGAAGGTCTGAGCCTAGCACAGGCTTTCGGGACTTTATTAAAGATCTCGTTACCTAGGTCGACCTGGAAGGCATATAGAATGGGTCTTGTCAAAGCAGACTTACACGCTGAAATCGTGTTAGCTGCCAATCCTTGACCATGGAGGTGGAGAAGAAAGATAAGCAGAAGTCTGTCAAGATCTCCTGCGGATTCTTCGCCTTGACAAAAGGCCACCCATTTTCTCCAATATGACTCATATTGCCTTCTAGTAGATTTGCACTTATATTCCTCAAGGAAGTCTATGCTGGCTTTCAAAATCCCGAAACGCTTTCTCACCGCTAGGGAGAGAAAATCATGAGCTGCAGGGTCCGGGTTTTCTGTAATGAAGCGCAGACAGTTGACTTCTGGACTCGCTGGGTCAGAACTGGATCTGGTAGCGGTAAAAACTTCAGCTACAGTTCCAATGCCAGGAGGAACCACACGCAGTTCGGCCACTTGTGGGCCACTATTGCCGCTACCCCTTGAAGGATCTCAGTTTGTTGAGGACCCTCAACAGAAGGTTGTGAGGAGGGAACAGATAAATCTTGGACCATCTGTTCCAGTCGAGGGACATCGCGTCCACTGCTTCCGCTAAGGGGTCCTCGTACGGGGCACGTACAGTGGCAACTTCTTGTTGTCTTTCGTCGCAAAGAGGTCTATCTCCAGTTCTGGGACTGATTCAGAATGAAGGAGAATGATCCTGCGTCTAAGGACCATTCCCACTCTATCGGTGTGAACCTGGATAGAGCGTCCGCTGTCACATTGCGGACTCCTTGAAGGTGAACTGCCGACAGGTACCACTTCTTCTTTTCCGCCAATCGGAAGATGGCCAACATCACCTGGTTGAGAGGTGGTGACCTCGATCCTTGTCGATTCAAGTATCTCACAACTACCTCGCTGTCTATCACCAACCTTATGTGGATCGAGTGACGCGGGGAGACTTTCTTTAACGTAAGGAGCACTGCCCTAGCTTCTAGAAAGTTTTATGTGAAAGGTCTTGAATAGCTTGGACCAAGTCCCCTGGACTTTTTTCCGATGAGAGTGACCTCCCCATCCCTCCTTCGAGGCGTCTGAGTGAATCGTTACCGACGGGGGAGGTGGCTGAAGAAGAACCGACTTCTTTAGATGTCTGGCTTGGGACCAAGGCCTGAGAAGAGTACTTAGCCGAAGCGGCTGGTCTTCTCAGATCTCTTCGCGCGTTTGATGCATAACTTCTCCAAACTCCGATTGCATCCTTTAGCTGTGCTCTTAGCACTGGGTCTGTCACCGAAGCAAACTGGAGAGAGCGCAGTACCCTCTCCTGCTCGCGTCTTGATATCCTTTCAGAATCTAGAAGTCTCTTGACAGAACCCGCTATCTCCTTCCTTTTCTTCGCCGGGATGGAGAAACGGTGTGACAAAAGGTCCCAGTGGATTCCCAGCCACTGGAACTTTTGAGATGGAGAAAGTCGAGACTTTTTCTGTTGATCTTGAAGCCTAGGTACTCTAGGAACTGGATCACTTGACTGGAAGCTTGCAAGCATTCTGTCTCGGATGCTGCCCACACCAACCAGTCGTCCAGGTAGGCTACTACCTGAATTCCCTTTAGGCGTAATTGTTTGAGAGCTACGCTCGCAAGCTTCGTAAAAATCCTTGGGGCTATGTTTAGCCCGAATGGTATGGCTCTGAAGGCGTATAGTCTTCGTTGTAGCCTGAACCCTAGGTAGGGGGAGAGTCGATGGCTAATTGGAATGTGCCAATAGGCGTCTGACAAGTCTATAGAGACGGAATATGCCCTCTTGGGCAGTAAGGTCCTTATGTGTTGCAGTGTTAGAATTTGCAATTCACTATGAACTTGTTGAGTGGCGACAAGTCCAGAATGACTCTGAGCTTTTCCGAGTCTTTCTTGGGAACACAAAACAGCCTCCCTTAGAAATTGATGGGCTTCACCCTTCGGATCACCTTTTTTCTCCAACAGTTTTTGAACGTACTCCTCCATAACGGGGGTGGAGTGTTGGAAAAACCGAAGGCACGGGGGTGGAGTGCTGTACCAGCTCCCGCCCAGTCCATTCTTGAGTAGGCTGTGGGCCCAGGGATCGAAGGTCCACCGATCCCGAAATTTTCAGAAGTTTCCCTCCTACCGGTATCACCTCACTTGGACTGCCGTCCTGAGGTCTTGCCTTCCTGACCACGACCACCCCTGAATCCCCTTCCCCTTGAGGGGCGTCTAGACGAGCCTCTGGCTGCTCCTCTAGGCTTTGCTCGAAAGGAAGTAGACTGCCCTTCGAACGCTGGGGGTGAATGCCGTGGACTGTGTCGACACGGCCTGGGGTACCCACTGAAAAGTGGTCGGGGTTTGTGCCACGATCTGGGGCACTGGGGGCAATGGCAATTGCAGATGCTGTTGCTGTCTAACAGGCTTGGCTGGCCGAGATGGTAGCCTAGTCCTCATAGTCTTCCTCTTTGGTTGAGGACCCTCATCCGGGGAAGACTTTCTTTTGATAGCCAGGCCCCACTTCTGGAGAAGGTTTCTATTCTCCGTGGCGGCCTAACAACAACTTCTTTGACCAAATCGGTAGGGAAAAGGTCTTTTCCCCAAATGTTGGAGGAGATTAGTTTCCTTGGCTCGTGCCTCACCGTAGCCGAGGTAAACACGAACTCCCTACAAGCTCTCCTTGCCTTGACTAAGCCATAAAGGTCCTTCGTCACTGTGGCCAGATGAGTCTTGGCCACTACCATGAACATTTCATGGACCTTGGGGTCACTTGCCATCGTCTCGAGAGTAGTCTGAAGAGACATTGAGGCAGTCAGTCTTTCTTTTGTATCGAACTCTCTTCGCAAAAGAAAGTCAGACAGCTTAGGGAGGTCCTCGCCGAACTGACGTCTGGCAATATCAGCCTCCAACTTTCCAACTGAGAACGTAAGATGGTCGTCCTTCCAGTCTTTGTGGTCCATAGGCAGGGCCAGCGACAAGGGTTTACACTCCTCTAGGGAGGGGCAAGGCTTGCCGGCCTCGACTGCTTTTAGAACAGCCAGAAACCCTTTCTGTAAAAAGGGGAAGGCTCTAGTAGGCGAGGACACAAAGGAAGGGAGCTTCCCATTCAATGCGGCTACCTTTGAGTTAGAGAAGCCCCTCTCTTTCATCGAGGATGAAAGTAGAGCTTGAGCCTTAGCATGGTCCATCACTATGACCTCCTTCGGCTCTGTCTCCTCCTTTGAAGCTGGTTCCTTCCTCAGCCGGACATAACAGTCCTGATATGATGCCTTGCTGGGCCAGAATTCCACCTCCTCCAGGGGAACTGAGCCCAGCTTATCCGAGATGACGATCTTTCCAGTCGTCATCGGCATGTGCTCAGCATACCTCCATGGGTTAGCATCTGAGCACAAGGGAAGGTCTTTCACATTGAGCTTTTTCTGGGGCCCATGTGATTCTGCAAGGCACTGCATTCGCAGTTCCATTGCAGCCGCCTTCTCCTGATTTTCCTTCTGCATTTGTTGGATCATTCCAACAATAGAAGAGAGGGCCTGTCCCAGCTCTACTGGGAGACCGGCCGATGTAGAGGGAATGGGCTCCGGAATCTGAACCGGAGTAGCCGACACCTCGTCGACGTCTACCTCTACAACGTCTGGGGCTTGAACTTCATCCTGGGCTTCTGCCAGGAGGTCTTCCTCCAGACACCCATCCACATCAGACATCCTGTCATCTAACTGGATGTTTTGCATCGCGACCGCGACTTCAGCATCCACCTGGATCTGAGCTTAGGGGATCTCCTCTTGAGGCTGGGGAATCACTGCATCAGCTGATGCCTTAGGGAAAAGATACGCCCTAATCTTCTCACTTGGAAGATAAGGGCCAGAAGTGTTCTTTTGGAAGCCCCTTACCCAGGTACGAAGCTTCTTCCTAGCTATATCCCTTGATTCCTCTGTCCTAGGGGAATCAAAGGTCTTAGTAATCAGGTTAGTGCATACAGTACATACCTGAGGGTCCCAATACCGGAGATCATCCTTGAAGACAGCGTATGCTGCGTGTCTCCTACAAAACTCATGTCCGCAGAGGTTCTTGCTGCGGACGTTGCAGAAAGCACTTCCGCACTTCGGAGTGTCCTTCTGTAAAGAGAAGAAATTTACATGAGTATCAAGTGAACTATGAATCACTGGATATGCATAGTATAGCATAAAAATTCAGAAAGAAAGACACACACTTGTGTTTCCCTCACAACCCATTGCTGCAGCCTTCCAGATAATAAAATCAAATGGTTAATCTTTTCTAGAGTAACCAATGCAAAGTTTCCAGAGGAAACAGGTGAAGCTCACACCTAAGCAATGATTTTAAAAACCTGGATAACAGACAGGAAAGAACTCACTTTCCTATCTGTAGGGCAACAGCAAAGGACTGTGCAAGAAAACACAAAAGTGTTAGAACACACAGTGCTGTACCAACACCCTTACCATAGTTTTCTTCTTACTGTATATGTTATACTGAAGAATACTAGTACAGTATAGGGGGATACGTGCCGGCCGGCACTTGCCAGCCGGCACACACCATAACTAGCTTTAAAGTATACTACTTAACAGCTATAAGGCGGCAGCACTCTGGTTCAAATGCATGTGCCGGCCGGCAGCAGCTGCCGGCCGGCAACAGCCAATGTCGGGCGGCAATGGCTGCCGGCCGGCAACTACACAAGGTAGTACCCAGCTGCCGGCCACACTCTTGGTGACCGGCAGACAAGGGCTGACATAAGCCGGCCGGCAAAGGTACAAGACCGATGCCAGCCGGCAGCAAAAGAACCAGAGGACTACACCTGCCCGGCTGCCGGCCTCATAGGCCGGCAGCCGGGGTCGGGTACAGCACTAGAAGAAAAATAGAATGGATGCCGGGATAAGAGAGTACACTACCTCCAAGCCCGGCAATCCGAAAGAGTGCATATAAGGAAGGGGAGAATCTAATTCAGGCTTCCTGACCAATGCCGTCTGGCTCTACAGGCAGGCATGGAAGAGGGACCAAGGGAGGTCCGGGCAGCACTCAAAAATATAAGACCCTTGCCGGCCGGCAGCTCTGCCGGCTGGCAAGGGGCTGAGTCAATTCCACATCCTAACCTATACTAGGTCCAGATGTAGAACGACGTACAGTACTGTAATGGCTAGGCCATTACGGAGATAGAGGGGGAAGGGACAAGAGGGTCCTACCGACCTTGCTTTAGTGACGGATCACCCGCAGCCAAGAAACTTATCTTAGCCTAAGGGAGATCTAAGGGGGAAGGCCAGCAATACTTGCCAGCTCCCAGAGCACCAAAGCAAGGCAGCTGTTGCTACTCCCAGGGAAAGAAACTTATCTTCCCCCGAGAACAGCAACAAGGACTAGTCTGGTAGATCACAAAAGAAGGAATCATATCCACAGAAACCTTCGGTAGTGACCTAAGGAGGCTAAGCCCCCTTTGTCTGTGTCAGGCCAGCGAGGGAGACTCTGCCCCAAGCCAGACAAACACAGACTCAGACTAAAAAACTCTGTTGTTCTGTCCCTCTTTGAACCATACTACAGGAACAGGAAGGTACAGTAACACCCCAGTATAGTTTTATCGAAAATAAATTCGGAAAAAAACCACTTAGGGATAAGCCCAAGGCTTAAACAGAGGGAAAGGGATTGCCTACCTTCTCCGAAGAAAAGAAAGCAACCGGGGAGAATGATAAAGTATACTAAGGCTCCATAAGCAACTTAGCCTAGGCACCAAGAGAATCGATTACCTAAATCACCGAAACTCACTCGTATACTATCTTGGAAATATTCCACACAGTCTTAAATGTATAAAACATAGCCTAAAGCTTCAATAAAATTTTTATTACACTTGGAAAAACCAAAATCATGCATGAAGTACTAGGACCAAACGACTAGGCTACATGGCCTAGCGTAGGCTAGAATGGCGAATACTTCGCCAAAATAATACTAAGCACGAAAGGAAATCCTATGTAATGCTAAATAGCTAAAATTTATTAAAGCAAAACAACCAGGAATGTCGCTCTGACTAACTAAACTTATACCTAGCGAGCGACAGCGTCCAGGACGCCTCTGGTAGGCTACTGCTCTTGTATCAAAGATTAATCCTATTAATCACTCAAAATTTACCAAGAGCCTACATTTATACATAAAAGACATTATACTCAACTTATCAGAGGCCGACGAAGAAGGAGAAGCCATGAAAAGTAGAATAAATCCAAGATTTGCGAGAAACACAGGAAAAAACACCGAGTTGTTAAGCTACGCAAAAAGGAATGCAGATGGCGCCAGGATTGGCGCCAGGCACGCATACGAATCGGAGGATAGGGAAGCCTTGGGAGCGGCTCCCCTTTTTCTTTCCCGAATTCGTTTCTTGCCAATCCCTCCTACGAGACGAAATCTCTGTCCAGGATGCAGATTGCCATGTGGCGTGTCAAGAATACGTCCTCTGATATGTCGCGATATCCCTTTCGCGAGGGATACTCGCACCAGGAGTTAGAATTCTGGTACCTTAAGGTAAATTCTCTGGGAATATCGCCGTAGTTGTAATATACCCTAGGAAGCTACCCTATAGGAACTTCCATCAGGACGACATGGCTTGAGCCCAAAAATAAACTATATATTAGAAGTAATGAATGAACCATGTAAAATATGTTAAGATTAGTAACAAAATTTAAATACATCTTTCTTATATAAACTATGAAGAGACTCTTACATCAGACTGTTCAACATAAAAACATTCAGGAGTGTTAACTTCTGAAGTTATATTGTTTCAACTATCTGATTAGGAGAATAATTCCATAATGGTCACAGCTAGAACAAAATTTCTTGAATACTGCGCAGTGTTGAACCTTATGATGGAGAAGGCATGACTTTGAATTAACTGTACACCTACTCTTACGTACAGGATGGTTCAGTTTGAGAAGATCTGGATGTAAAGGATGTCCAGTATTATGAAAAATCTTATGCAACATGCACAAAGAACTAAGTGAATGATGGTGCCTGAGATTAATATCTGGATCCGGAATAAATGATTTAATAGACCGCAAGTTTTTGGCCAATAAATTATGATGAGAATTAGCAGTTGAAGACACGAGTCAACTATTATAATTAACTGCATACCTTGTGCTACGTACAGGATGGTACAGTCTGGGAAGATAAGAATTCAAAGGATGGTCAACATTACGAAAAAAATACAATATGCCTATAGACCTAACTGAACGACGGTGCCAGACATTAATATCTTGATCAGGAATTAGAAATTTAATGGACCGCATGTTTTTGTCCAACAAATTCAGATGAGAGTTTGCAGTTGAAGATCAGACAGACGAACAACACTCGAAACAAGATAGGACGAAGGAATTGAAATATTTCTTCAAATTAGATTCATCACAGAAATTAACAAAAGCCTTTCTCAATAAACCAATTCTTTTTTACATCTGAAGAATAAACAGGCCGAATGTGTTTCTCAAAAGTAAATTTACAATCAAGAATTGCACCTAAAATTTTAAAATCTGTATAAAATTGACGAAACATTATCAATGCAGAGATCTGGATGTAGAGGACCCACTGTCCTGGAGCTACATACAGTCATGCTTTGAGTTCTGTTTAGGTTCAACTACTTTCCGAATAATTTCCACCTTGCACTAATTTTAACTACATCTCTATTAAGGGAATCAGCTACTCCAGATCTACATTTAGGAGATGAAATTGAAGCAATGAGAGTAGTATCATCTGCATATGCAATGGACCTGTTTGCTAGGCCAAATTACATGTCATGCGTATCTAGTATGAAAAGTAATGGGCCAAGAACTCCAAATTTTATATTCCTACACTCACTATGGCGTCCATAAACAATTACTTTTACAATCTATTAATTGAAAATTCAATAACAATTCTAAGAAAACACCCACTTACTTCCAATTATTTTTAAGTTTAAAAACAAGGGCCACATGATTAACACGGTCAAAATCATCACTAAAATCAAGGCCAATCATACAAACTTCCTGACCACAATCAAGGGATTTCTGTACTGGATTCGCAATTCTGAACATTGCATCACATGCGATAAAGCCTTTACAAAAGCCAAAATGCAAACTAAGGAACAGGGTAT
>NC_090741.1:98579141-98581641 GCF_036898095.1 Palaemon carinicauda | reverse complement strand
GAATCCCAAGAGAATCTCAACATCCTAATTGATACTCTCAGTTTTCTGAGGACACTTCAAGGTCACTTCTGAAATACTTCAGGATCTAGAAATTGTTCTATCCTACCACCTTGCCTTATATCTAGAATTAACCCAGTTAATGTATAAACATAATCAGAAAATGATTTTTTTATATATATAACACCCAGCACAAGCACACATTACATACACACACACACACACACACACACATGTATATATATATATATATATAGATATATATATATATATATATATATATATATATATATATATATATATATATATATATATATACAGTATATATATATATATATATATATATATATATATATATATATATACTGTATATATATATATATATATATATATATATATATATATATATATATATAAATATGTTTATATATATATATAAATATATAATAAATAAACATATATGAATATATATATATATATATATATATATATATATATATATATATATATATATATATGTTTATATATATACCTATATAAATATATGTGTTTGTGTGTTTGCGTGTGTGTATAAAATTATCTTAGTAGTATCTACAAACCTAAGATACATCTCCGGACAAAGTGAACATCGCGTATGTTCGAGGACAAGAAAAAATTTTCATTTACGGTTTATCCATTTAATATTTGGTGCCGGTATCTGTTTCGAATTACTTTCTTGCGTAATTCTTCGTCAGGACTAAATTGGTTTATCAAAGGGTTATATTATACATCAATATAAAGGCTATGGTTATGGAAAATTCAAACGCAAAAATATTTGCGTTGTTAAATGGAAACCTGCAGATTTAAAAAAATCGAAAATTCCGAATCTATATATGTCCATGGTGTGACTGGTAGTACTATTGCCTATGACAAAATGTATTTAGCTCTTTAGTAAGGACGGCCAAATGGACATTCTCTATGAAAAATCCAAGGCTCTTCTGACGACTTAACCATGAAATAAATAACAGTTAGTTGCATTACTGTGTCAGCTCCAAAGGCTTAAACGGGCATCGAGACAGTAACTTCAAGCCAAAAATCTTCCTTGGACAGGGAAGACTTTTAACTCAGGAGTCCGGCTCTCTAGGGGAGTAAAAAGGCCTCCGTTGATCTCATGGGGAAAACAGCAGCCAACTGCATTTACACCATTGATGATATTCATTTTATGCATGGGTAAATACACTTACGTCTTTCCTGCTGAACGCCTGTATTTTTGCAAACTACTCTGATTGCTGTCGTTTCGTGTTGAAATATCTGAGACACTCTTATTCCTTCCAATTTTATGCCATCTAAGTTCCATTATTTCTTTAATAGTTGATAAATAAAATCCCTCAAAGAAAAATCTAAACAAGGCACATACATGGACACGGAAAAACTGAGATGTCTCCTATAATATTTCTTACACCTCAATAGCAAAACTTCGAATCCCTAAGTTGTGAGGCTTCGTTTAAAAGACATCCATTCCATTTACCCTACAATTGCCGTCTGATTTTTATTTCATCTTCCTCTCGGTCTAATTCCTAGACCTCCTTCAAGGGTGGCAAATAATCTATGAGTTCCATAAATTGCCTCAATTAGCCTTCATGGGTGCGTTTTGTGTAGGGCAAGAGAAACTAGCTGTTGGATTTCGATTGCATTGACTTGTCGTTTGCTTGGTAAGTATAGGTTTTCATTTAAAGTTATTAGGATATGTAAAGAAATAATAATAATAATAATAATAATAATGATAATAATAATAATAATAATAATAATAATAATAATAATAATAATAATAATATAATCTATCTACGTATCTACCATGGCACTTCCCTCAATTTTGTTAGGTAGCCGACATCCAAAAAATAAAACAAAAATGGGATTTTTTTTATTCGTTTCTCTTAGCCTGAATTGATTCTTGTGAGTTTGGTTAGTACTACTAAGGTACCACAACCTACCCTCCTTATTATGATCTATTCGGATAATTACATGTATCATCATTATCGTCTCATCTCCTCCTACGCCTATTGACGCAGAGGGCCTCAGTTACATTTCGCCAGTCGTCTCTCTCTCTCTCTCTCTCTCTCTCTCTCTCTCTCTCTCTCTCTCTCTCTCTCTCTCTCTCTCTCTCTCTCTCTTCTCTCTCTTATATATATATATATATTATATATATATATATTCTATATATATATATATATATATATATATATATATATACATTTATATATATAATACTATATATATATATATGTATGTATATATATATGTAAATATATATATATATATATATAATATAGAATCTCTATATATATATACATACATATATATGTATATATAGACATACCTACATACATATATAGAGTATATCTATATCTATATATATATATATATATATATAGTATATATATATATATATATATATATATATATGTGTGTGTGTGTGTGTATTTGAAACATTTTCTGATATAGCTTCCTATTCAAAGTAATTTCC
>NC_090741.1:98536271-98563771 GCF_036898095.1 Palaemon carinicauda | reverse complement strand
TCTCAACATCCTACTTGACACTCTCAGTTGTCTGAAGACACTTCAAGGTCACTTCTGAGACACTTCAGGATCTAGAAATTGTTATATCCTATCATCTTGGTTTAAGTTTAGAATTAAACCAATTAATATATAAATATAATAAAAAAAATTTTATATATATAAAACACGCACACACAAGAGCACACATTCATATATATATATATATATATATATATATATATATATATATATATATATATATATATATATATATATATATATATATATATATATATATATATATATATATTATATATGAATATATATATAGATACATATATGTGAATACATTTATATATATATATTTATATATATATATATATATATATATATATATATATATATATATACATATGTATATATATATATATATATATATATATATATATATATATATATATATATATATATATATATATATATATATATATATATATATATATATATATATATATATATATATATATATATATGTATATATGTATATATGTATATATATATATATATATATATATATATATATATATATATATATATATATATGTGTGTGTATATATATATATATTTATAGATACACACACACACACACACACACACACACATATATATATATATATATATATATATATATATATATATATATATATATATATATATATATATATATATATATATATATATATATATGTATGTATGTATATTATAAACATATATACACACATATATACATACCGTATATATATATATATATATATATATATATATATATATATATATATATATATATATATATATATATATATATATATATATATATATATATATATATATATATATATTAAACTATTTATCTATTCATCTTAGTGGTGTCTAAAACCTGAAGATACATCTCCGTACAAACTGAATGCATATGTTCAAGGACAGGACAAAATTTTCATTTAAGGTTTGTCCATTTAAGGAAATTTTAAATGAAAACAAATTTGCATTGTTAAATGAAAACCTCAAGATTCTTAAAAGACTAAAACCTTCCTTGGACAAGAAAGGCTTCTAAGCTTTAGCGTACGACTCTCTAAGGGGGAGAAAGATCTCTGATGACGTGATGGTGAAAATAACAACCAACTGCCTTTACACCATTGTGGATAATTGTTTTACAGATGGGTTAATACACTTACGTCTTACCTGCTGAACACCTGTATTTTTACAAACTACTTCTGATTGCTGTCGTTTCGTGTTGAAATATCTAAGACACTCTTATACCTTCAAAATTTTATGCCTTGTAAATTCCAATGCTTCTGTGATAGTTCATTAATAAAATCCCTATAAGAATAACCCAAACAAGGCAGAAATAGTGACACGGGAAAACATAGATGTTTCTCATAATATTTCTTACATATCAATAGCAAGACTTCTGAGACCCTAAGTTGTGAGGCTTCATTTACAATATCCTTTCCATTAACTTTACAATTGCTGTCTCATTTTTATTTCATCTTCCTCTCGGTCTAATTCCTAGAGCTCCTTTAAGGGTGACAAATAATCTATGAGTTCCATAAATTGCCTCAATTAGCCTCCATGGGTGAGTTTTGTGTATGACGAGAGAAACTAGCTTGTGGATTTTAATTGCACTGACTCGTCGTTTGCTTGGTAAGTTTCTGTTTTCATTTAAAGTTATTAGGATGAGGAAGGAAATAATAATAATAATAATAATAATAATAATAATAATAATAATAATAATAATAATAATAATAATAATAATAATAATAATAATAATCCAGCTACGTATCTTAAATGGTACTTCCACCAATTTTGGGAGAGAGCCGACGTAGAAAAAAAAAAAGAAGATAGCAAAGGGATTTTTCCTCATCGTTTCTATAGTCTTAGTTTAGTTGGTACTCCTAGGGTACTATAGCCCACCCCTCCTAGTTTTCCACCACAATTGAAGCTTCATATGCTGAATCCCCTACTGCTAGTCCCTCAGCAGTCACCAAGGTGATCCAAGGCAGCAGTAGGGCCTATCAGAACTGCGTCACAATCGCTCGCCATTCATTCTTATTTCTAGCGCACTCTTTTACCTCTCTCACATCTATGTTCATGTTACCTAGGGTTTTCTTCACTCTATCCAACCAGGCAAACTATGGCCTTCCTCTTGTATTTCTGCCATGAACTCTTGTATTCATCACCTTCTTCAGTAGTCAACCATTTTCCTTTCTCTCTATATGGCCAAACCATCTCAACATAGTCATATACACTCTATATGCTAATTAATTTCTCAAACCGTGAAGTGTTTTTCAAATGATCACAATCTTCCCGGTTTCAGGAGAAAAAAAAAACTTTCAAGGATTGTGATAAGAGTGAATCCAAAATATCGAAGTACAAAGCTATTATTGTTAAGATATCTAAATATAATGATGTCAGGATGCCAAGAACTTAAAAATCAATTAATCAATCTGAATATGAATTTCGTTCAGAGTTACATACTGTGGTTTATGTTCGTTACGTTGACAGACGTAAAACACGTTTGTTGATCACATGTAGTCTTAGATAAATGTTTCTATCTCATACTAGAAAAAAATATAATTCAGTGTATGTGTATTAATGCAATTTCATTAAGTATGGGAAATCAAACTATTTCCGCATGTATGTTTGTTTGTCAACAAATCTCGTCAAAAGAAGAGGAATAATTTTTTTCCCAGAAACCAAATTATTACGATGCTGATAAAAGTCTTTTTCTGTCCTTCCGTCAATCTCGGTAAATGTTTACAAAGATTAAAATAAAATCCAATAAAAGAATTGTTAAAAAACTTATGAGTTAAAGAAATCCACCAATTCTTGAAAACTCTTTTTGACCAAGAAAGTAAGTAGGATTAAGTGACTCCTCCTTGACTTTGATTTCGTTCCAGAGTTAATTAAAAATTGTGAAAAATCTTTCCGCTCGAATGTAGTTAAGATGAAACGTTTTTCAAAGATTTTGCTGCTATTTCTTCTTGGACAAGTTCAGAAGATACGTAAGAAGCAATGGGGTCTTGAAAACGATTCTTTGTCTTTACACAAACGAATATATATTCTTGAAAAATTACAAGAATTATATAAAACTAATAAAAGGAAATATTCATAAGGAATCTATTTTAATCAATTGTGACAGAATCTATTCTGGATTCATCAGCCAGGCGGTGAAAGAGAATACTCCAAGAACAACCCCCCCCCCACCACAATTTTTTTTTATCAATAACTAAAACGGGCACCTGCCACCGCCCCTTTTCTCATCAAGATAACTGATGATGATGTTGGTATTTGGTCCCAAAACATATATATCTCAAGATAGGCAACTGAATTATGCAGATTTTGGCACTAATAGCAGGGATATAACAAAATACATTTTTTACCTTTTTGTGACCTTGGCCTTCACTTTTGACCCAGTCACTCCCAACATATAATCAATTATCCTTGGATCAAGGCTAATCATCCCTACGAATTTCATGATATACGGTCAAATCGTCTTTGAGTTATGTGAATAATAAAAAAACACATAGACAGACATACAAACATATCAATACAAAAACACAAATAATGATATCACTAAATCCTGTTGTATATCAGAAGATAGTTCATTGAATTATGCATATTTTGGCACTAGTTTTAATGCAAATCGGATAAAAAAAATACCAAGATACAGCAAAAAGACATTCTTAACATTTTCATGACCTTGACCATGACCTTTGACCTAATCCCACTCACAAATCTAATGAAATTACCCTTGGACAATGGCCAATCATCACACTTAAATTTCATGAGATTTGGTCCGATAGTTTTTGAGTTTTGTAATTCGTTTTCTACCTCTTCGTGACCTTGGCCTTGAGTTTTGACCCAATCCCTCCTTAACTGTACTAGAATTGTCCTTGGATCATGGCTAATGATCCAAATAAATTTCATGAAATTTGGTCGTCAAATAGTTTTTAAGTTACGCAAATCACAAACACACAGACATATAAACATATGCCTATCAAACATAACCTTCGTAACGAAGTTCGCGAAGGTAATAATGATAATAATAATAATAATAATAATAATAATAATAATAATAATAATAATAATAATAATAATAATAACACTTTGGGATTACAGCTCCTTTTAACTGTTTCATTAAAGAAAATCGCTGCCTCGATAGCATTTATAAAATTTTCTGTGCCCTAAGGCCTCTTAAGGACCGTTACTGGGTGAGGAAAATGAAAACTATCTACAAAAAAAAATTACCATTAACACTAGAACCGCCAGTGATGATTAACCCCCTAGAACGACCAAGCTGTCAAAATGACCACACATGTATTTCCGTTGCAATTATGCTATTGTTTTTTAATTTATAATTCCTAATTTATTTATGGTAACTTAAGATTATTCTACGATATTGGAAAACTGTTCATGAAATAAACAAGCTGTGTTTTATTTAAACCAATGCCATTTTAGGTTACAATTATTTTTGTTCAATAGGAAAACTCAATATTAAGGAATGAAATTAATAAAGATTACAATTACTCTGATAACTGAAAAGGCTGCTGAAAATGAAAGAGCATGTGAAAATTTTTTTAACATAGATACAGAAGAATACACATAGGTTCTATGAACAATATTCAAATAAACCCTATTACACACACATAGAAAACGCACACATACGCACACAAAAACATATATATATATATATATATATATATATATATATATATATATATATATATATATATATATATATATATATATATATATATATATATATATATATATATATATATATATATATATGTGTGTGTGTGTGTGTGTGTGTGTGTGTGTGTGTGTAAATTTACAGTTTCATCCATTATGGAGAAACTGCAATAAAAATATATTTGTTGCATCAGAAATAGTGTAGTTCCAACGAATTTAACGTTTATTTTGACCGCAAACCATCCGATTTAGAGATTTACTATGTAATTGGAGTTAAAACAACAAGTTGTTCCAGAATGCAGAAAGACCCTACTTCATCCCAACAATTATGGGGGACACCAGGTGGGAACCGGGGTTTTGGGTGGGGGGGGGGTCAAATGATATTTGCAATAAATGAATACTTATCCTTCCACCACCCCTCCCCCTATACCCCTATCTAGCCCTACCAGGGGGGGGGTGCTCTGCCCCCTCCCTGCGACCCCCCTTTAAGGCCACAGTGATTTTAAGGGGGCACTACTGAACATAAGAAAACCCACCTAACCTAGCATAGGGGCCCTGTATCCCTACCTAGGCCTACTGGGGGGGGGGGGGGGCTCCACCCCCCCCCCCCTGTGACCCCCCTTAAGGCCACAGTGATTTTCGGGACACTACCGAACCTAATACAACCACCTAACCTAGGGCCCTGTACCCCTACCTAGGCCTAGCCCCTGCGACCCCCCCCCCCCCCTTACAGTCACTACCTAACACATCCATCAAACCAAATCCAAAGTGATGGTACTGCTGTATACATCGTTATACTATCACCATTATAATATACTCTATAAATTAATGAAGCTTACCTTAAACTGTTGGTTCATAAAGATGTGCTGCTGCTTTGAGGAAAACGTGAAGCCGTTGGGAAGGTTCCTTGGCATGCAGGAAAATTTTTATTTTGTAAAATTAAATTGTGTCTCTGGCATAAATGCACTATTTTTTCAACACATTCATTGTAAGTTAGGAAACAGTCAGGACAAGAAGATGGAATTTCAACTTCTTGTGCAACATGAGATGACGTGCTTTCTATGGTCTCCATGTCTAAGAACGAAATGAAATGCCTGGGAAGATAATGTATTGTCGCGCTGTTGTATTGTCGCACTGTGATTGGCCAAACATGTATGACGTCATAGTGGACAGGCGCTGTGATTGGCCAAACGTGTAAGACTTCATAGTGGACTAGTTTGTCAGCGGATTATAGTGGTTACAGGGCTCATTTAAGCAAATATAAGACACGGTCAACAATAACAACAGACTTAGAAAAAATCTGGGAGGAAGACATGAGTAGCGTGAGTTTGATCGTCGATATATAAAGAACTAGGCATTTGCGACAGATAATATTTTACAGAAATACTACAAAAGACTTGCTTTACTCGGGAAATATATTATTATAATAGATTTCCCATAATGGATGAAACTGTAATAATACCTATATATATATATATATATATATATATATATATATATATATATATATATATATATATATATATATATATATATATATATATATATATATATATATATATATATATATATATATATATATACATATATATATATATATATATATATATATATATATATATATATATATATATATATATATATATATATATATATATTATGTATGTGTTTGTATATATATAACTACAATCCTTACAATGTATGATTTACTGATTACATTTCACACAATTCTGTCCCAAACTTCTAAAATTATAGCAAAATTGTCAGTTTGCATTCGAATGGATTGTGATGATGGAATGTCAAATCTTAGAAATTTCATAATTCCCTTGAAACGTGCTTTTGACATTGTCTCTTGGAAAAAGGGAGGCACCCATTTTACTGACCAAAGGTTTTCAACAGATTGTTCTTTTGCAAGAACTCCTCTGGCATACATAATGCATATAGTAGCATAAATCTATTCAAATGATATGTTCCAATTCTTATCATTCAATTTCATTCTCGCTTCAGTTTCTGTACACTTTTGTATGTGTTTGATAATGAAGTCATCTATCAATAATGTGAAAGCGCTCAGAACTTGTCCAAGAAAAACTTGAGGTTTGGCAAGGGATGTTGGTCCCGGTATTTCTCGTGTTATGTTATGGGCGGTAATTCTCCCGGCATTGACAAGATCCTGTTCTATAACTTCCCACCGTGTTCCATCCTTGCCAGTCGGAATAGTAGTAGAAGTTGTTTGCACATCTAAAATATCTTCTTGTTTCAAAGAGCAACAGTACTTTACAACTATCAATTTTCATTATCACTATCGTCATAATAATCATCATATTCAGATGAACCTTCTTGATTGGGGATATACTCGTTTTCTTCATCTTCAGATATAGGATCTCCTTCAGACTCAGATTCAGATAGTGTCGACAAATATGTCACAGTTTCATCATTCAACAAAGAGCGTTTGTACGATTTGTTTATCATTTAGGACTTCAGGGGAAACTGACTGAAACAATAACACGTCGCCAGACTTACAGGTGCCGGGGATACAAGTTGTAAAACGTTTTGACTGGCGCACCACCATAATTATTATTATTATTATTATTATTATTACTATCCAAGCTACAACCCTAGTTGGAAAAGCAAGATGCTATAAGCCCAGGGGCTCCAACAGGGAAAAATAGCCCAGTGAGGAAAGGAAATAAGGAAATAAATAAATGAAGAGAACAAATTAACAATAAATCATTCTAAAAACAGTAACAACGTCAAAACAGACATGTCATATATAAACTATTAACAGCATCAAAAACAAATATGTCATAAATAAACTATAAAAAGACTCATGTCAGCCTGGTCAACAAAAAAGCATTTGCTCCAACTTTGAACTTTTGAAGTTCTACTGATTCAACCACCCGATTAGGAAGATCATTCCACAACTTGGTAACAGCTGGAATAAAACTTCTAGAGTACTGCGTAGTATTGAGTCTTGTGATGGAGAAGGCCTGGCTATTAGAATTAACTGCCTGCCTAGTATTACGAACAGGATAGAATTGTCCAGGGAGATCTGAATGTAAAGGATGGTCAGAGTTATGAAAAATCTTATGCAACATGCATAATGAACTAATTGAACGACGGTGCCAGAGATTAATATCTAGATCAGGAATAAGAAATTTAATAGACCGTAAGTTTCTGTCCAACAAATTAAGATGAGAATCAGCAGCTGAAGACCAAACAGGAGAACAATACTCAAAACAAGGTAGAATGAAAGAATTAAAACACTTCTTCAGAATAGATTGATCACCGAATATCTTAAAAGACTTTCTCAATAAGCCTATTTTTTGTGCAATTGAAGAAGACAGAGACCTTATATGTTTCTCAAAAGTAAATTTACTGTCGAGAATCACACCTAAAATTTTGAAAGAGTCATACATATTTAAAGAAACATTATCAATACTGAGATCCGGATGTTGAGGAGCCACCGTCCTTGACCTACTTACAATCATACTTTGAGTTTTGTTAGGATTCAACTTCATACCCCATAATTTGCACCATGCACTAATTTTAGCTAAATCTCTATTAAGGGATTCACCAACCCTAGATCTACATTCAGGGGATGGAATTGATGCAAAGAGAGTAGCATCATCTGCATATGCAACAAGCTTGTTTTCTAGGCCAAACCACATGTCATGTGTATATAGTATGAAAAGTAATGGGCCAAGAACACTACCCTGTGGAACACCGGATATTACATTCCTATAATCACTATGGTGCCCATCAACAACAACTCTTTGAGATCTATTACTTAAAAAATCAATAATAATGCTAAGAAACAACCCACCCACTCCCAACTGTTTCAGTTTGAAAACAAGGGCCTCATGATTAACACGGTCAAAGGCAGCACTAAAATCAAGGCCAATCATACGAACTTCCCGACCACAATCAAGGGATTTCTGTACAGCATTGGAGATTGTAAGAAGGGCATCACATGCTCCAAGGCCTTTACGAAAACCAAATTGCAAACTAGGGAGTAGATGATTACCTTCAGCAAACCTATTAAGACGTTTTGCCAGAAGACGTTCAAAAACTTTAGATAATATGGGAGTTATGGAAATTGGGCGGTAATCAGTGGGACTTGAGCTACCACAAACACATTTACATAGAGGAGTAACATTACCAATTCTCCAACTAGTGCTAAAAGCTCCTCTTCTTGCTAACTTGCGCAAAATAACAGATAACTTTGGAGCTAAGAAATCTGCTGTCTTTATAAAAAACAAAGGAAAAATACCATTTGGGTCTACTCCTCCATAAGCATCAAGGTCCATCAACAGAGCTTTAATCTCACGAGATCGAAAAGCTAAACTAGTTAGTTTAGCCTCAGGAAAACAGGAATGAGGAAGTTCAAGTTTTTCATTACTCTGTTTACTGTCAAAAACATCAGCCAAAAGGGTTGCCTTTTCCTTTGGACAGTGAGTGACTGAGCCATCTGGTTTAAGTAAAGGAGGAACTGTTGCATCTACACCAAAGAGTGCAGATTTAAGGGTAGACCACCATTTATGTTCCTGAGTTGTACCAGAAAGTGTTTCTTTTATGGTTAAATTGTACTCCTTTTCAGTTGAGGCATAAACTCTCTGAGCAAAAGCTCGAAGCTGAGTATAGTTGTTCCAGGTCAAATCTGATCTGTTCCCCTTCCAAAGATGATAGGCCTCCTGTTTCTCCAAATAAGCACGTCTACAATCATCATTGAACCACGGTTTGTCCTTCACTCGATACCTTAGCACACGAGAAGGGATACGCCTATCAATTATGTTGACTAGATTCTCATTCAAAGGGACAACAGGATCTACACTATTATATAATTGTGACCAATTCAAGCACAAAAGATCATGTAAAATCCCATTCCAGTCTGCTTGGGATTTCATATAAATTTTACAAGAATATGATATATCAGGGACAGGTTGCTCAGTCTTCACTAATAATGAAATCAAGGCATGATCAGATGTCCCGACTGGAGAACCAACCTTACTAGTTATAACGCCAGGGGAGTCAGTGTATACGAGGTCCAAGCAATTACCAGACCTGTGAGTAGCTTCATTTATGATTTGCTCACAGCCTGATTCAGAGGCAAAGTCTAAAGCTCTTAAGCCATGGCGATCGGTAGGAGAGATAGAACTTAACCACTCCCTATGGTGAGCATTAAAATCACCAACAAAGACAAAAGAAGCCTTTCTATCATCTTCTTGTATCTCAGCCATAATGGTAAGAAGACAATCGAAGATAGAATCATCCATGTCGGGATTCCGGTAGATCGAACACAAATAAAAGTTGTTATGCCTGCCACAAACTTTTATTACCTGAATCTCATGACATCCACATTGATAGCAGGACTTATGAGAAGCAGGGTACTCGGTCCTAATATACACCGCCATTCCCCTGGCCCTAGGGATGGCATCACGTTTCAACATTATTGGCTTCTTAAAACCAGTTATAAGGAGCTCAGATGAGTGCCTCATATTAGAAACCAAAGTTTCTGAGCACAAAAGAATATCATACTGTCTGGACGCAACTGTAAGGTCTTGGATATTTGCATGAAGACCACGAATATTGCAATACAGAAGACGACATTGACGAAATCTAGGACGTACTGGTCCCGGATTTCGCTCAATGTCTCCAGACAGCATAAGAATTAATAGAAATAAAAAAGAGACAGCATACTTAAAAACTAGATTAACAAGAATTATAACAAAAACAATATGTACAGAATTATAAACAAAGTGATTGATGATACCCATAGACTATAGTAAAAAGTCGGAAAAACTGGTCAACATGGAGGAGCCGATACACCATGCAAGGCTAAATACCCTCCAGGATAGCCACTTCAACTGTATTGCTCCCTAGCGGTCAAAATGACCGTTCGGTCGTTCTAGGTATTACCTAATATATCTCAAAGGATTATAGCATATTTCAATTTAAACTTATTATCAATATATATCATGAAAAGTTAGGAAAAGTCAATGAGTATCAAGTTTGTTGGGGAAAGATTATAATAGCTCTATGCATCCGAAAATCAAAATGCTGTCAAAATGACCGCTCGGTCGTTCTAGTGTTAACGGTGATAAAATTTGTATCCCTGACAAGAAACAGGAGTTAGTGAACAACTTTCTCCCCTTCTCTTGCTCAGGAGCAGATACTGAAGCTTGAACTAAAATAGCACCACTTTATATATCGCCACAGACCCATGGATAAGAGGCTAGAAGTGGAACTGTTGATCGAATCCACCCTCAGTCACCAAGAAAAAGGCACCCTTCGTACAATAGTTGCCTTCACGGACCATGGAAAGTACACTAGTGGTATTGCTACTAGGGTCATGAGGATTGCTTTCAAGGAACTTAAGGATAAGGCCTTATGTTACTGTCCCAAAAAACCTGACAAGACTGCAGCCTTTTTCCTTATTGACACCAAATACTATCATGAAAAGCATGGACACCATCTTAGCTAACACCTCTAAATTCGAACAACTTACTGCCAACCCTTAGGAGGACATCTTACGTCAGGCTTCAACACTGCCTCCAATACCATACACTTTAAGCCTATCACTGGTGACTTTGAGCTGTGTTACCTTTACGAGAATGTCAAGACCCATAAGGCTGGAAATCCCCTCTGCTGTATCATCCTCCAGTGCCCTGCTTCGACCTACCAACTGGCAAAACGTATTAATACCCTTCTGATACCTTGCAGCATATTCCCAGACATTAGACCGTGACCTCTTCAACGGAGTTCTTGACAACAATCAAAGGTCATTCCAGCAAAAATGACATCACTTCTCTCGACGTGGAATCTCTTTTCACAAACGTCCCTGTAGATAAGACAATCCAGCACAACCTGGACCGTGTCATAGAGAAGATTTGACCCCTCCAGAGCTGGCCCTCCGCACCCTCCTAGAAATCTAAACGAAAAAGGCCCCTTCTCCACCCCTTATGGGCATATGTACATTGAAAAGGTTGGTGTAGTGACGGGAGCTCTCTTCGCCAACTTCTATATGGGTGTTATCGAGAAGCGTGTTTTTACATTTGTTGATCAGATTCACAAGGGAACATCAGAATAACGGCAGCCTTCCTTTCCTGGATATCCTGGTCTTAACCGTTAAGTAGGGTTTTGATACTACCGTCTACTCAAAATACACGAACTTAGACCTTTGCTTGAATGGTGATATTGAATACCTCACTAGATACAAGACCTCCACCATCCATGATTACGTTTGTCGGGCCCTCTCCCATTGTTGTTCCCGGACAGAGATCCACAAAAAAATGGATAAGATTACCCAGGTCCTCGTTAACAACGGCTAATCCAACAGGCCCATTACATTGGATTAACAACGATGAGACTCACCAAAAGATTATCTTGCCATGTCCATAAGGGAGCCATGAAGACCACCCAGCTCCCTGTCTCTTCATTTTCTTTCGATTGTATAATCTTTTATTCTGCATTTTCTATCTTACTTTTTATTTCCATCATTTTCCATATATATTTTCCTTTTGCAAGATTTTTCTTCAACTTTCTAATTTTCTGAAATAAGATCCTTCTGTCTCTTAGTATGCATGTCTGTTGTTTATTTATTCATTTTTTTTTTTGGTACACATTTTTCAACAATTTTCTCAAGTATTTTGTACAGTATTGTGACGGCACCGAGTAAGGTTGTGAACTCAAAGGCAGGTTGGAAACGACTGAGTTATATTATTGTAGAACTCTTTCCTTATATACAAAACCTCAAGGCAACCGGACATAACAAGTTCACAAGACAGACTATATTACAGAGGAAAAAACAGACATGAATTTTCATGTTCGTTTTAGTGCGACGGAAGAGCGAAGATACAAGCGTAATATATACAAAAGGAATTATGTACAATTGTGTGAAACACGGTTGGTACAGTATGTACATATTGACCTGTATATTATCACTTACGAATACATTTTTCCATTCTTTGTTCAGTTCTTCATTTATTTCTGACCATTTTATATTCTTACTATAAATATCCTATTTTCCATATCCTTCCTAACGTTTTGTGCTCTGATTATCTCTACCATCACTTGCTTTGGGATGGACAATTAATTCTATGACATTGTGGTCTGAAATTCCAGTGTTATACACTATTATTTCTTTAACATAATTCACCTCATTCACAAATACTAGATCTAGGACATTTTCCTTTCTTGTTGGAATGTGGTTTATTTGCCGCATATTATGTTCTAATGCCATATCTTGAAGCTTTTCAAATTGCATCTTATCTTCTGCGCTATAATTATTTTCTTATATATATATACATATATATATATATATATATATATATATATATATATATATATATATATATATATATATATATATATATACAACCACTTTATTCTATCGGTTCCTTCCAATCCACGAAAGGAAAGTTAAAATCTCTGGATAGGACTATATTCAAGTCTTTATGGTTTCTACATATTTCATCTATTTTTTTTATTATCATTTCAAAATCCTTAATATTTGGGTGTTTGTAAACTACAATATTCACTAGTTTTTCAAATTCAAATTCTACTGCAATCAATTTACATTCCGTGTTGCTGTATTTTTCACAGACTTTTCCTTGATTTATGTCTCTTCCATATATTGCGGTTCCCCCTTGATTTCTATTTGTTCTGTCTGATCTATATGTTTGGAAACCCTTTATCTGGTCATCACTGCCAGTCTCTTAGGAATACCATGTTTCACTTATATTTGATATTTGTATTTTTTTAAATTTGGGTTAGTTCTTCTAATAACTCTATTTTCCTTTTAGAGTTACTCGTGACTAAACCCTGTGCATTCATCACTATTATGGTTTGCGTTTCATCCCCATCATTTAGTATTGGTAATATGGATTTTCTCATGCTTCCTTCCTGTTCTGATATGAGAGAGAGAGAGAGAGAGAGAGAGAGAGAGAGAGAGAGAGAGAGAGAGAGAGAGAGAGAGAGAGAGAGAGAGAGAGAGAGAGAGAGAGAGAACATTATAACTTCACTGATTGATTAATAAATGAATAAATAAAATTTCTATGACAGTCAATAATCCCCATGATTAATGAAAAGAGGAAATAAGATAAACTACATATAAATAAATGTTTAAGGAAATGAAAGAAAAGTAAAAATTTCTTTGGGAAGGAAGAATTTGTATCCTGTTGCCATAAGGATCTGGAACAAATATCCTAACCTTCATAATCCCTTCAATGAGAAAACGAAGAGATTATGAAAAACTTTTCTCTCTCATAGATATCTTATCGTCGTAAGTTTGAATAACGCTGGAGAAATAACACGTGTCCATCGCTTTTATAATAGTACGTGTTATCTTCAGAGCCTGAGAGAGAGAAAGACGAAAAAGACTCCAAGTGTTTCGACACTCTACTTGACACTGTCATCTGTCTGAAGACACATCAAGGTCACTTCTGAGGCATTAACAGTATCTAGAGAATGTTCTATTCCATAAAATTTCTTCATGCCAAGAATTAAAGGATTTATCCAATCAATATCAAGAGAGAAATTATGTTATATTCAAACGCGCACATACAGACATACACACACATAGTCTAGATGCTGTACTGTACTTTTACTATTATTAACTTAATAGTGATGCTGGTATGAGTACAGCAAAGAGAGTGAATAAGTTAAGGCCTGAGAATGTGGGGGATGGGGAGGGGAGAGTAAGGCAGAACATAATGGTATTAAAATCACATGAATACTATGCATGTTGCATATAAGTACTGCACGACTCCTTTATCCACATCGTGTGCTAGTCTCGATATGTATACATACATACATACATACATATATATATATATATATATATATATATATATATATATATATATATATATATATATATATATATATATATATATATATATATATGTATGTATATATATGTATGTATGTATATATATATATATATATATATATATATATATATATATATATATATATATATATATATATATATATATATGTGTGTGTGTGTGTGTGTGTGTGTGTGTGTGTGTGTCACATGGTGTATATGGTAGCACTCTTGCAAGGAGCTGCGTTTAGCTTTTTAGCATGGATGTTCAGATGAAAATTCACCGTTAAAACCGATGAAATGAATACCTGGTAGTTGCTTGACTGTGGCAGTTTCAAAGACTTGCTATGACACGGGGTCAGTCTCTACATTATGACATATTCCCCTTCAGGAGATCAGTGTGAAAACGTCAGTGACCTGTATATACACCACTGATGAAATTCCTTCAACAGATGTATGAATATATCTCCGACTTACTACTCACTGAAGATCTTTATTTTGCCAACATCTAATCTCTTAGATTGTTTTCGTCATCATGTTGCCTTTAACCTCTATTTTCGATAACATCTGACAAACCAGACTTTCTTATAACGTCAATCATATGAGTAAACTCCTAAAGTACATAGGTTTCAGTAACTTTTATAACATTATAAATTATGGAGGGTTGCTATAACCATTGTGTTTTACTCTCATAACTGTCAAACTAATATCCTTAAGGACATTTCACATAAACAATGCCACATCTTGTCTGACAGGGATAATAGATAAATGTTCCTCTCTCAAACAACAAATATTTAATCTAAAGTATATTTATTTATGCAATCACATTATTTATAAGAAATAAAGCCACTTCGACCTGTATGTTTATGTGGTCTTGTGTTGAACCGTTTGTCAACAAATGACGTAAAAAAAGAGGAATAAAAAAATCAGTGTCCCCAAAACAAAAATATCAAGTTGATAATAAATGCTCCTGTGTCCTTCTGTCAACCTCGGTAAATATTTACAAGGATTAAAATAAAATCCAATTATCAAATTTTGAAAAAATAAATAAATAAATAAATAAAAAAGTTACGAGTTAAAGAAATCCACCAATTCTTGAAAACTCATTTTGACCAAGAAGGTAAGTATGATTAACCCACTATTCCTTCACCTTAACTTCGTTGGAAAGTTAATTGAAGAGAGGTGAAAAATATTTCCGCTCAAGTGTAGTTAAGATAAGACGTTTTTCAAAGAACTTTGTTACCCTTTCATCATGGACAAACTCAAAAGATACGTAAGAAGAAATGTAACCTCTAAAACCTTTTTTGTTATTCAAATGAATATTTTTTCCTAACAAAGACATCGAATGAAAGAAAATATTGAATAGATATGACGGGAACTATACTGGAATATCAATCAGGTTGTGAAAGATAATACTAATAGCAACAACAACAACAACAACAACAACAACGACAACAACAACAATAATAATAATGATAATAATAATAATAATAATAATAATAATAATAATAATAATAATAATAATAATAATAATAATAATAATAATAATAATAATAATAATAATAATAATAATAACGACATTCTTCATAAAACAGTGAAACTTAAAGTAGAGGTGAATTTATTATATTATCATAAATTATTATTATCCTTATTGTTATTATTATTATTATTATTATTATTATTATTATTATTATTATTATTATTATTATTATTATTATTATTATTATTATTACTATTTTTTACAATTATTATCATTATTATTATTATTGATATTATTATTATATTGATATTATTATTATTGTTATTATTAATATAATTTTTATAATTATTATTATTATTATTATTATTATTATTATTATTATTATTATTATTATTATTATTATCATTATTATTATTATCATTATTAATAATAATATTATTATTATTATTATTATCAATATTATTATTATTATTATTATTATTTTTATTATTATTATTATTGTTATTATAGATAAAATGGTATATATGAAAAACACCACCTAAGAATATCATCATAATTATTATCATTATACAAAGGAGCGTATTCAATTGCAAGAATCTGATAGGACCAGTAAATTCTTCATTAACTTTACAAGATCTTAATCGTAAAAAAAAAGAAATTAAACTATAAAAATTGAATATTAAACAGATTATTAAAATTCCTGTTTATGTCGAAACTTTGGATATTCAAGAATATTTTACATTTCTCCATTTTTTTTTTTTTTTTTTTTTTTTTTTTTTTTTTTTGTGAGACAATGGCATGAAACGATGCAGCTCACTTTCCGCATCATTTAGTTTTTCATTCACTTTTTTTTTTTTTTTTTTTTGCATATTCCAGCATAGCTTTGGTAGGCGTTCATTTATTGGACAAATAAGAATATAAATATAAAACTGAGTAATAAAGTGAAAGTATTTACTGAGATAACCATATGCAGTTTCCCCGTGTTTGCAATGGTCTCATGTTATGATACATGTGTTAATGCGATGTTCACGTATGTTTTAGCACACAAATATGTGGCATTCCAACTATAAGAGTTACCAAAAAATAATTAATGTCATCAACATTGTTGTCGTCGTTATTATTAACAATGAAGTACCCGGTGTATATAGAAATAACTGCAATATTTGTAAATTAGCTTATGTATCATCCTTCAAGATTGCCAAAGATGATAATTATAATAATGGGAAGTTGAACATTTGTGGAAATAAAAAACAGTGAAATATTTTCGACGACTTTCCCGAGATTTTCCTTTCCAGGAAAAGAATTTTGTCTCGGTGATGAGAGAGTCACATTGCCTCGGCTTCCCCGAGTGAATGAATGTTCTTGGAATATATTTGATTCAGGCTTAACTTCAAGAACGAGAGAAGCAAACATGCATACGGGATAAGGCTATTAAATCGACGAGAAAGTAAGTTTTTGTTTTCATGAATATTTTTGCCTAACAAAATAAACGTGACTAAGATCGAAGAATTTGATATAAAAAGCTAAAAGAAGTAGATTCATGTAAAGGCTATCGTTAAAGACAATTATCAATATGAATAAATGAATAAACAAAATATTATGAACAATAATTATTCATTGAAAAAAAGTTAAATATTTCGTAAAAAATCCTAAGTAAACATATTACAAAACACAAAATTAGGTTTCTGCATCTCATGAACTTCTTTACCACCGTTAGTCCGACATTAAGGGGTCGGTTGCCTGATGCATTCTTTCCAATGCCATATATCAAAGGCATCCTCTTCATCAAACCTCCTCTCTCTTTACCATCCTTCAGCTTATCTCCCCATCTAAATCTCTGCCTATCTCTTGATCTTCTCCCCTAATAGGTTCCTGCCAAATCCTCTTCACTTCCTCCCCACCATTCAACTTCAACACGTGCCCACACTATCTCAGTCATGACACTTTTACCATATCTGTAATCTTTACTACACCTGCCATTCTTCTTATTTCATCATTTTTCAATCTTTCAAACAGAGATATTCCCATAATATATCTCTGTTCTCTCAAGCTTTGCATTCTCTTTTCACCTTAAAGCCCAAGTGTTTGATCCATTGATAGAAATCAGGAATTTTAATGGTTCAGGTAAAAATATGAAATAGAAAGACAGAAAGAAAAAACTTGACACAATGGGGACTCAGCATAAAGATACAAATACACCTTGCTTCACAAATCCCAAATCAATATAAGAAGTAAGCTGTCCTTTACGGGCATCTCACTTCGTTCTAACATTTCGAGGATATTAAGGAGCTTCCTTCAGGACACCTCTTGCATCCAGGGAATATCTCAAGTTATTTTCCTTTCATATTTAGCAAACAAAAAAAAAGGAAAAAAAAATAATAATAATTTAGTAACAGCAGAGTCTTTAACAGACTTCGTGTCTTAAAGGAGACTTTACATAACTGAGACTCCTCACAGGGCTTTAGTCTCGTTAAATGATGAATTTTTTCCAATATATTATCCAGAGCAAAAATTGTCTTTATTTCACAGACCAGAGGGTGAGTAAAATAGGCATCTTACATTCATAAGACGAAATCTTTAGAATTATGATTTTTCGAGTTGTCAGCTTCAATTTAATGTGAAAACTAGTTTTTATTTAGTGCAATTGTGTATTTTTTCAGAAGATGCTTTTGGAAGCAGTCCATTTTCCTTAAAACTTTGAACACTTTATGAGAAAAAAATGTTTACTTATATTTTACCAAAAACCTTAATAATAATAATAATAATAATAATAATAATAATAATAATAATAATAATAATAATAATAATAATAATAATAATAATAATAATAATAATAATAATAATAATAATGGAGTTGAATAATACTATTCATATCCCTGTTGCCAGTTCCAAGTACTTAGCAGTTATTACAACTTTGACTCGGTTGTGTTAGTTCAAATCTCCCTGGCCACTTGACACCTCCAGTCACACCTTACTGTCAGCAGTCGGTTGTGGCACACGTTTGGATTGGGAACGAAGGTGGGGTGGAAAAGGAGAAGAATTAGGGAGGAGGAGGAAGAGAGAGAGAGAGAGAGAGAGAGAGAGAGAGAGAGAGAGAGAGAGAGAGAGAGAGAGAGAGAGAGAGAGAGAGAGAGATTCTTAAGAAAATAAAGGAAGTTCGATGATAAACGCAAAGTGATAAGATGACGTGAAGTGAAATTTTCTTTTCTTTTGTTCTGGTAATACAAGATATGGAAAAATACTCAGATCACCAGTTTTTTTTTTTATTTATTTTTGTTTGATCTTTTCCTTTGTGTAAAGGGGATTCAAAATAAGGTCATGTTTTTTTAATATAGAAAAATGCTGAGCGACTTAATAAATCATGGAAATTATTTGTATGGGTTCACAGTAAGCTTGGATCTATTGTTATTATTATTATTATTATTATTATTATTATTATTATTATTATTATTATTATTATTATTATTATTATTAAGTCTACTGGAGAGGTCCCTCTTGAATATCCTAAATAAATAAAAAAAATTGTAGGACGTTTAGCAAGTCTTATTCCAGCTGTTACCAAGTTGTGGAATGATCTTCCTAATCGAGTGGTTGAATCAGTAGAACTTCAAAAGTTCAAAGTTGGAGCAAATGCTTTTTTGTTGACCAGGCGGACATGAGTCTTTTATAGTTTATTTATGACATATTTGTTTTAGATGTTAATAGTTTATATATGACATGTCTGTTTTGACGTTGTTACTGTTTTTAGAATGATTTATTGTTAATTTGTTCTCTTCATTTATTTATTTCCTTATTTCCTTTCCTCGCTGGGCTGTTTTTCCCTGTTGGAGCCCCTGGGCTTGTAGCATCTTGCTTTTCCAACTAGGGTTGTAGCTTGGATAGTAATAATAATAATAATAATAATACAATCAACGACTTTTTTTTCTAGTTTTCATTTCATTTCCATTACCCTATAGCTAAAATATGCAGATATATTCTAATATACATAACATATCATAAGGTAAATTCCATAAATGGAGTTAGACTAAAAAACAATATAATTTTATAAACACTTAAAATAATTTTAATTTAAAGCTTGAAGTTCCATTATTCCAAGTTGGGTTTAAGGCCTTAATCAGTATACTTGGTGCGATTCAAAATTATTTACATTTTAAATTCTTCTAGATTTACTACATCCCAAATAGCAGTTAACACAAACTGCCTATTTAACCGTGTAAACTATGTCAGAACACCAGTTCTTTGTCTTGTGTATGTCTTGGAAAAAAAATTTTTTTCAAAGTTAGTACAAAAAAAAATTGTTCTTACGTTAATATGAGCGAAATGCTAAATTTTTATTTTCTTTAATTCTTCATTTATTTCCTTGCATAATTGCTCTCCTTAATAATGCAGTTTTAGATATACAGTCTGTTTTTATGTAGTGCTTGCAATAGACTTTTGCATAAGGTTGATTAGGAATCTTTCTAATTGACAATCAAATATAAAATCATTATTATTGTTGTTGTTGTTACTATTATATTACAAATATTATGATATTATTAGTATTAGAAGTAGAAGAGATTGAATAAAGAGATAGATGACAAGAGAGGAAAGATATTGATTGATTTTACTTCCTTTGATAAATAAAATCTCAATTTCCAACATTCGAAGAATGAAGATATTCCTTAATGTTACTTTTGTCGTCCCAACTAAAAATCGCTCCGGATATTATTTCCCGAAGGTCAAATCACCTAAGGTCTCACCTGTCCGTTTCCCAATTAGTCGACTGAGCTGACCTGACATCAGGTGGGATTGTGGGATAAACTGGTATTGGAAAGCATCAAGACAAGGATTTTACTTGTTACTTTTGTTCTTTTCATTTCATTCTCGTTTGTAATTGATTGTTTTCGAAAGCGATTCTGTATTTGTTGAGATTCAAAGGAAAGAACAAGAATGTTGGATTGCCAACAACGTAAAAGAATTGGTTTATACATAATTTTGCTGTTCTATAAAGATGTGATGAAAGCTTTGGCAATCGTAATGGCATAAGTTAAACACACTCACATACACAAACACACACACACACACACACACACACACACACACACACACACACACACACACACACACACGCTATAATTATCTATAAACGCGGAACCATAAATATCATAATAAAAATAGTAATATTAATAATGAAATCAATCCATCGTCTCTTTTTTTTCTTTTCAAAGTCTCTGGAAGTCAAAGTGAACGAAATAAACGTTTAGTATTTACGACGGACAACAAAGATTTGCCTCAATTGGGAAGTCTCAAGAACTTCAGACTATTCTGTACTGTAGTTGAAGCAGTCTCTCTCTCTCTCTCTCTCTCTCTCTCTCTCTCTCTCTCTCTCTCTCTCTCTCTCTCTCTCTCTCTCTCTCTCTCCCCTTCACCTTTTTTTGCTAGTGAATTCTTTGCTCTTTCGAGTGTCATCTGATGTTTTTTTCTCACGAATACGGACACAAATTGACTGTTTCCATTTTTCCTACAATCATATTGACATTCAGTATTCAGGTATTTCCTTTGGTTAGTAAAAGTACATACTTCACACACACATACACACACATATAAATACACACACACACACACAAACACACACACACACACACACACACACACACAACACACACACACACACACACATATATATATATATATATATATATATATATATATATATGTGTGTGTGTGTGTGTGTGTGTGTGTGTGTGTGTGTGTGTTTGTGTATATATATATCAGCTATTGAATTATTCCGTGGAAAGCGGAGTTTCAATACGAATAATGATACCAGGGTTATGATATACATCTTTATTGCTTAGCTTTCGGAAAATCTATTTCCATCATCAGAGCCTAAAATAGGATACATTGTATAAGTTAAAACATAGTATGATGAATATTTAAAACAGAAAATTTAAAATGAACATACAAAAACTTTATGAAATAAAATAAGAAATTAACATAAAATTGTAAAATCAATCTAAATACAAAATAAAAGATCAAAGCGCCAGCGCTATAAACTCACATGAAATAAAATTATACACAATTTAATTCATACGTTGCCCGGCCCAGGTTTGGTTTTAGTTTGTGTTGGAATATTGCCTCCATTATTACTAAGTCGAGGTTAATCTGCGAAGTGGCCAAGATGGAAAAATTCCCCTTGGACATTGGGTGGTCCTCACTTACGGAATGGTCTCTGATGGCTGAATGGGGTGGTTTTGTAATATAATTACCCGTTCTAGGGTAATTATATATATGTGTGTGTGTGTGTGTGTGTGTGTGTGTGTATGATGACAGCAGGCCGGGAGGAAAAAGGAAACGAAGATTGGACAAGCGCTTTCGTGTTATTATTACACCTCTTCACGGTCTTATGGATTAAATATACAATTAGAATTCAAAGAAACCTCTGTGATGACGTAAAACAGAAAAAAAATGAGCAAATTACAAATTACTTAAATGTTAATTGTTTAAAAATATTGTTTATAAGAAATTCATCAAGTTTGTATATACCTGAACTGGTGTTAAGCGGATCATCGTTGTTAACGAAGCCATAAAAAGTTTTCTTTGCCTTTAGACAGGCTTTGTTTATGAAATGTGATGGGTACTTCAAAATAAACAAAGCCTGTCAAAAGGCAAAGAAAACTTTTTATGGCTTTGTTAACAACGATGATTTTAATGTGAATAACCTCCTTGTTTTACTTTTTTTTCAAACAGTTTGTACCTCTACCTGGAATTTTTAAACCTTTTGGAATTAATGTAATTTTTAGATACAACACACTCAAGAATATATTGATAAAAAATTCCCCAAAACAGATTAACGGATTTGTATACGAAATTCCATGCAATCAATGTAATAAACGATATATTGGTCAAAGTGTCAAAGCACTAGAAAGTCGATTAAAACAGCATAAATATAATGTAAGAACGGGAAACATTGCCAGCAGTCTTTTTCAGCATATAAATGAGTACAACCACGCTATCAATTGGAAAGCTGCTAAAGAACTTATATTTTGCAAAGATTTTGTTAAAAGAAATATCATTGAAACAGTTTTAATTAAGAAAAAATTTCGAAGATCTGCTTAACACCAGTTCAGGTATGTACAAACTGGATGAATTTCTTGTAAACAACATTTTTATACAACTAACTTTTAAGTAATTTGTAATTTGCTCATTTTTTTTTGTTTTACGTCATCACAGAGGTTTCTTTGTATTCTAATTGTATTTTTAAACCACAAGACCGTGAAGAGGTGTAATAATAACACGAAAGTGCTTGTCCAATCTTCGTTTCCTTTCTCCTCCCGGCCTGCTGTCATCTTGAGACATCGCATGTTCCAGCGATTTGTTATTAACATGTATATATAAATATATATATATATATATATATATATATATTATATATATATATATATATATATATATATATATATATATATATATATATATATATATATATATATATATATATATATATATATATATATATATATGTATATATATATATATATATATATATATATATATATATATATATATATATATATATATATATATATATATAGTATATATGCATGTGTATGTATATATATCTCATTTATCATTCTTTTCCTAAAAGATATTATTCATAACCTTAACTATACTCATCACAACAAAATTTTGGCTTGAAAAGGATTCCAACACTGACGTCATGCCTCCACAGATCACTGGTCCGCTCTTCAACTTATGATACCCCTCTCTCTCTCTCTCTCTCTCTCTCTCTCTCTCTCTCTCTCTCTCTCTCTCTCTCTCTCTCTCTCTCTCTCTCTCTCTCTCTCTCTCTCTCTTCCAAGTTCACATTGTATATATGTGCCTTAGCTTGATTTCAAAAGTGTTCATATGAAGCTTTTGAAGCAGGAACACGGTTCATTGCGAATGTGAATGTGCGTGTCACAGCAGATGAAGGAGAAAGGTTTAGCATATGAGAATGGGAAGGCCCACGCTCATTAGTGACGTGGAACAAAAGTTATAATAATTTCGGAAACAATTTTGGAAATACACTAATTTACACACACACACACACACACACACACACACACACATACATACATATATATATATATATATATATATATATATATAATATATATATATATATATATATATATATATATATATATATATATATATATATATATATATATATATATATATATATATATATATATATATATATATATATATATATATGTCCAAATTCATGTATATATGTGTGTGTTTTACGTCGAGGTAAATGAACTCAATATTCAGGAGTATTCCACAAAAACCTATGTGTCAGCATGTTTTGCAATGGTGTATTTTGGTAACGGAGAGAATAGTTAGTTGTCGGTGAGCGCTCGAGTTGACAAGTCCCTCACCTGAGAGGGTAGTTGTGTATAGTGTACTTACGAGCGAACCTATTGTAATAAATGAAGAAAACCCATAATCAGACATCTCATTATCCGTCTACACGCGTCATATTGGTGACAGGTGTAAAAAAATACCTCTGTGTATGCTGTGAGTTCAAGATGCCGAGATACACAAGGACTAACATAGCAGACACTGCTGCTGCAGGAGATGAGAATGAAGGAGCAGTGGGATATAGAGTTCCTGATGAAGAATATAGACAGGAAATGAGAACGCAATAATTGGAAAATAAGTTAGAACAGTTGGAAGAGTTAATCAACAGATTGGTGGTGGAACGAGAACAGGAGTGGCGAACAACCACAGCATATCCAACGTACATAAACGAAGTTCCAACCCACACAAGGGAAACTACACATGCACAGCCAAGTGAAGATACGCAAATCCTAGTTCGAAAGTTGCCAGAACTCCAGGCAAGTATTAGGCCTTTTGATGATCAACGGCCTAACGAAGGGTTTCAATTGATTGAAGTGTTTTTGAGACCCTGAAGTAGCCACATATGAGTGGTCGGAAAGAGAAAAAGCGATTCAAGTAATTAGATTGCTGAAAGATCCTCCAGCAATGGAGGTATGTGTTGGACAAGCCAGTTTAAGAAGTTCTTAAATAAAACAATGTTTAATTGAGAAGTAGGCCTTGCCTGATGCAAGAAAGGGAGACCTAAAAGAATATTACAAACCCAAAATACGGGAAGGTGAATCCATTCTTAGTTTGGCAACTCGCATTTTTCCGGATTGCGATTCGTTTGCGTCCCGGAGTGCCAATCTCCCAGGTGATAAAAAGGCACTTGCCCGTAAACATATTCCTAGATTGGTAAACCCGTATTTATGGGGTTATTTGTTAGATGACAATCGCTCATTAACAGACGGAGTGAGGGTAATACAAAACATTTTAGAAAGTTTGCCAGAAGAAAAAAGGACTGGGAATAACAGAGCCGATTCCGAGAAGTTAGCAGCCATGAGAGGCAGTCGACCCCGAAGAGAGGTAAGGGGGAATGCAGTCAGGAGATTAGCAGTCTTCAGATGATGGCTTTGTGGAGGAGTGGGGCACCGATGAGTGGAGTGCCCCACCCAAGGATCCCCCCGCTGTTACACTTGTCAGGCCTACGGTCATCTATCTCGAGAGTGCTCAGTAAAAACGCCAAGGGCGGGCTGGGGCACATGCACACTCTCTGCCCAACATCCGAGGAAAAGGAAACAGAGGAAGGGGGAGTTCGATGTCACTCCCGCATGACATCACAAGCAGTAGTCGAGGAAGCAGTGACGACAGACGTGACAGAGCAGGCACTTGTACCTCCATCGGTACCCCCGACCTCACCCCCGCAGCACTAGGGCTTCACTTAGACACTGACAGAATTCAGACTTATTCCCTCCTTTTGGGAGGCCTCTGGCTTCATATTCCTCTCTCAATTGCACAACCTTTAGGGTCTCCATTTTCCTGGGCTCCGTTCCGGCCTTCCCTATGAGGTAACAAAATTCCCTAGTTGAATCGTAGCTGACCTAACCAATGAGTGGCCGAGAACCTGCACTACTTAATGAAGACCACTACCAGTAACTATGTTGCGACTTCATAAAGATCCTCCAAGCATAGAGAGCAATCCCTAAATGAATCAATGTCTCATGGCCCAGTCCTCAACCTGAAATAACTCCTACCTGAAACAGCTCAGCCTCTATGTGAAAGAACTCCTACCTGAAATAACCCAGCATCTATCTGTAATAACCTACCCTTTATTGAAAGAGCTCCTACTTGAAATGACTCCTACTGGAAATAGCTCTCCTTCTTTCTGGAAGAACTCCTACCTGAAATAACTTGTAAATAACTCCTATCTAAAAGAACTTCTAAATAACTACCACCTGAAAGAACTCGTACCTGAAAGAACTCGTACTTGAAATAGCTAAGCCCCTCCTTGTTATACCTAAGTTCTAATACCGTCCAGCATGCGGCAAATGAACATCTGTCAAACTGAGAATTTTAGTGACTAATTATTGGCTTAGGATGGCAGTGCCCGTAACCAGAGTTGAAAAGAGTTTCTTCATATAGATAATCCACAAATAAGTAAAGTTAAACTTGGTAACTTCCAGAGGTTACCAAAAAGGCGAGACTAAATGTAACCGTAACGATACGTGCTAAGTTCTTATTTGAATCGGTTCTAAATTGGACATTCCAAGAAGTATTTTAATACCACATACAAAAATAAACTTATGTATTAAAGCAAAACTGTGATACTATTAATCTAAAACCAGTTATAAGGACCTATAGACGATTCTACCCAATACAAATTTAGAACCAGGGGAACACATTTTACTACTCCATAAGGTGTTTCCCATCAACGATCAGAGGTCACTAAATCAAAAGTCAAAATACATGAATATTGACCTGAGAACCTAACATTCTGACTTTCTCCAAGTCTTAATGCACTACTTACATCTATTCCTGCTCACTTTCTAATTGAAAATGCCTTACAAATAAACAACTCAAGTTCAAATGTGAAATTTTCAAGGCCATCTGTAATTAAACATCAAAACCTCTTCATAATAAAAACCAAGATAATTGTCACTTCTCAAAAAATACACTACAGGACAATTTCCACGATGAACTTCGTCAATATCTAAAATATTACTGAGATAATCACGCATTACAACTTAGCTCTTCTTAGTCGTAGGATGTCGGCAGACTTCTTGTCCTTTTGCTCAGCTTTCCAGAGGGACCAGGTTCGTGACTCTTCCTCCAAGCGGGCTCGTAATTGTGGCGCAGTCCCTGAAGTGGGTTTAGAGTGAAACACGTCGACCTTTGCATATTTATTCTTCTTAGTCGATGGTCACTGGAAAAAATTCATACATGAGAAATTCATAGTGACAATTCTTTAATTAATCTAAAAAGAAAAGAAAACATCTAAAGAAAATTATCATTTACATTCAAATCAACAATGTCTTATTGGAAAAACTCTATTGCTATAATTCCAGTAATTGTAATTCCTTTGTATTCTATTTCCTTCATATTACACACATTTCAGGAACA
>NC_090741.1:98523771-98533771 GCF_036898095.1 Palaemon carinicauda | reverse complement strand
ATTCTTTCCTTTAGTTTCATCTCGTATCCATGTTGCTTACTTTTGTCTCTCCACAGCTCTCTGAGTTGAAGCTTGCTTATGTTCAAAGGCTTTAGTGTAGCCCCAAGTTTTTATGCATAAGTTAATTTTGATAGGACCTTTTGATTAAATACTTTTCTTTTTACAGAAGTTGGCATTTTATTGTTCATAATCTATTTTTGTTTACTTACCAAATGATCTCCATCCCATGCTTATCCTTCTCACAATTTCGATATCTTGTCCTTAGGAAGCACTAACTATTTCTAGAGGTTTATCCATAACCCTTATTTGTTATTTCTACATTTTCATTGACCATTATCTTAGTTTTAATTATAATCATTTTTAGTTCTACATTTCCGCTTTCTTTATTAAATATATCATCTTTTGCAATTCCTCCTATGATCCACTGAATAGAACTAAGTCATTGCAAATCTTGATTTGTTAAGATATTCCCAATATAAATTCTTTAAAATTTATTCTAAGCCTGCTGTGAATAATCTAGAAGATTATTTCTCACTACCTTTATTTAGGTTTAGGATTGCTGTACTTCCCGTATAGTTATCTTCAATATTTTTAACATAAGATTCGTCTATCCCTTGTCTTTGAAGGGCTTTCATTTCTGCTGAAATTTTGACAGAATCAAAATCTTTCTCACAGACTATAGATTCCAGTAGGTGGTTAATTACATGGAAGTGGTCAGTTATTGAAGACCCACTTCTAAAGCCTGCATATACTCTTGGGTAATTAGAGTCTATCTGTCTTTCTATTTGGCTTAAGATCTTCATAAATACTTTATGAATTACTGACAGTAGACTTATTAGACGGTAATATTTCAGGTCGTTCGTATCTCCCATTTTGTGAATTAGTATGATATAGTTTTTCCCCAAACTATAGGTATAGAGTATTCTTGCAGACATTTTCGATGAAATTCAGTTAGTTTTACTATCATTAAATATTTTCCATTTACTATTAAATCAATTGTTAGTCCATCTTCTCCTGCTGCTTTGCCTCTTTTCATGACTTTTGATGCTTTCTTTACTTCTAATGTTACTTTTGGTAAAGGCTCAGGTATTTCATTGATTCTATTGGCAAGTTTTTTCTCATCTCGCTATTGTATGAAGTTGTATAAAAATCCTGTCTTTTGTTGATATTATCAACATTTTCATCCTTAAAGGCAAATGTCTGCTGGTGCCCTGTTCCAAGACTTGTTTTCATCAATTTGGTGCTTCTTCCTTTCCTTGATGTTTCTTCAATTTTTGGTCGTATTGTGTTTACGAATGTCTTGGATTTTTAGTTTGCTTGATAATTTGGATAGATTTTTTTTCTAATTCTGTATACTCCCTCTTGGATTTTACCGTTATTTCCAGTCTTTTCTATATTCGTTTTTTGATGTCTTCTGCATGTGTTTGTGTTTATGTGTATGATCATACTTTTGGAATGGGGATTTTAGTCTTAGCCCGAACTCAGGTTTGCTGGCTGTTCACACCTGTTACATAACTATTTAGCTAAATATGCCCAAGTAATTCATGTCCTGCGGATCGAACTCAGGCTATCTCACTGACTCAGTGGGATAGCACAGCACATAATTTTACAAAAAAATATCGCAAAATACATTCTTACAAACGCAAATACTTTTCTGAGTACGGCAAAGTTCCATGAAAACAACAGATTGATATTAAAACATTTCTCTGGGTCAGTGCACAATTTACAACAGAAAATTGGTAAAAGTAGAGTCAAAAGATATTCAGAATTCCTTCCATATCTTTCATTGTCCGTCATTTTTAAAATCCCTGGATTGGCTATCATTCTCTGACCGATAGAAAATAGAACTTTGTTATTTGGAGGATTTCTTTTGAAGACTCTAGAGGGAAAAACGTAATTCCTATTTACAAACCTTTCAATCTAACTCTCACTCTGGGGACTTCCAAGTCTTATTTTCAAAGACGTCTCTGATACAGTTTTTTTTTTTCATTCTATGTTCAAAAATAATTTCTAATCAGACTTGCTGATGGTGGGGAAAAGATACTTATCTCTCCTTAACTCCTTTACGATGGAAGACTCTCTCTCTCTCTCTCTCTCTCTCTCTCTCTCTCTCTCTCTCTCTCTCTCTCTCTCTCTCTCCTCTGTCCTCTCTCTCTCTCTCTCTCTCTCTCTCTCTCTCTCTCTCTCTCTCTCTCTCTCTCTCTCTCTCTCTCTCTCTCTTTTATGTTATATATATATATATATATATATATATATATAATATATATAGTATATATATATATATATTATATATATATATATATATTATATATTATTATATATATATATATATATATATATATTATATTTATATATATATTATATATATATATATATATATATATATAAATATATATATATATATATATATATATATATATATATATATATATATATATATATATATATATTATATATATATATATATATATAATATATATATATATATATATATATATATATATATATATATAATCCTGAGTTTATCCCTTCCTAAGTGAGATTACCTTAACGGAGTGAAATGGTTTGTTTATCGCCATGATCCACTCTAGGCATTTGTTGATGTTATATATATATATATATATATATATATATATATATATATATATATATATATATATATATATATATATATATATATATATATATATATATATATGTATATATATATATATATATATATATATATATATATATATATATATATATATATATATATATATATATATATATATATATATATGAAAAATGACTTATCTTTCATTGTTACTAATAGGCAGAAGAAAATTTCTCGTGGAAATTCCAAAATCAACACCACTTTCTAAATGAAGATCTTGGAAGGCAAACTTGTGTCAACTCAAGACAGTTTCCATTGGTTAACTCGTCCTTCCTGCCAAGTCATCAACAGTCATTTCCTGGACCTCCCAGACACTAACTTGAGTAGAGAAGGGCAGTGAGTGGGATGCTTTAGTGATGATCGTATATGACCTGTCTCCTACTGGTATAAAACATGAACAAATCATTAGGACATAAAGGAAAGAGGGGAAAATGAAATATTGGTGACCAGAGTTATGAATCATTGTTTCGTTCAGACCTTTTTCTTATTACTTGACGGTGCGCATTACTCTATCTTAATTCTCTTCCTCTTGTTGTTTTTAGCTTTTGTAATTTATATATGAAAGATCAATTTTAATGCTGTTACTGTTCTTGAAATATATCATGTTAATTGTTTTGTTCAGAGTTTACTTCGGTTACTAGACGGTGCACTCGGGCACATTTTTTTATCTTCTCTCTCTTCCACTTGATTTTTTTTTATTTACATATAAAACATATATTCTAATGTTGTTACTGTTCTTTAAATAAACCATGTTAATTGTTAATTACTCCTCTTGTAGCTTATTTATATATTTTTTCTTTCGTGGCTGGACTATTTTTCCTTGTTGGGGTCCTTTGGCTTATAGCATCCTGCTTTTACAAATAGATTTGTAGCTCAGTTAACAATAATGTTAATGATAAATGTTAACGGAAGCCAAGGGACCTCTTTCCACCGATAAATCACTAAGACATCCTAAATCATTACAAATATCTTTTTATTCCAATACTTTGTAACACAACTTTAAAATGTCGGAGCAGTTTTCGTAACTTTCAGTATGGGGAAAATGGTGAAATAGCTGATCTCATCTGTGAAATATATTATGTGTCAGTTATTGTAATGCAGTGTCATTTCATCTCAAGCGTGAAGAGTAATCCAATCAGGGTTTCATTAGAGCCTGTGCAAGGGAATTATTTTTGGATAGCTGAAAGGAAAAAAGAGAAAGGGAGAGAAATAGTCTGGTATGAAAAAATAAGACAATAGTAAAAGATAAGAGAGAGAGAGAGAGAGAGAGAGAGAGAGGAGAGAGAGAGAGAGAGAGAGAGAGAGAGGAGAGAGAGATGAGGGGTGGTTCTTCTGTGACAATATTAAGAAAAGTGAAGAGAAAGCAAAGGGCACTTTCTGGGAGAGAGAGCGAGTTTAGCAGTGACAAAAGCAAGAAAATGAGAGAGAGAGAGAGAGAGAGAGAGAGAGAGAGAGAGAGAGAGAGAGAGAGAGAGGGAGAGAGGAGAGAGAGAAGAGAGAGAGAATGGTGGTTCTTCTGTGACAATATTAACACAAGTGGAGAGAAAGAGAAGTGAAGGGATGAAAGGGGTTGTGCTAAATCCCATATTAATTTAGTATAGAAATCAAATTACTAAACACAAGCACTTGTATACATCCATTCCCTTGTTTAGTCGTGCAAACTGAATTGTTGACATTATTTGAATTAATTATTAACTAATTTCAATACTACATTTCCTAAAGACATTTCTTTGTTAGTCTCTCTTTAACACCTTAGGCTTATAGAGTAAACTCATGTCAGTATCTTACACCTGTATATTTCACTACTAGAATTATATATATGTATGTGTATATTACCTACATATGTATATTTAAATATGTATAGGCAGATAGACGGGTAGTGAAGTGTGCGTGACTGTGTGGGATATAATATTTTTTCTATCAATCGTCAATTCTTATTAAAAGGAGATAATGAAACTGTTATTATTATTACTAGTTAGGCTACAACCGTAGCTGGAAAAGTGAGATACTATGAGTCAAATGTGCAAACAAGGATAAGTAACACAATTAGGAAAGGAAATAAAAAATTAATGAACTACAACAGAAGCAATGAGTAATTAATATAAAATATTTTAAGAACCGTAACAACATTAAATTCCATCTATTGTTTATATAAACTATAAAGAGAGACTCATGTCTGCATGTTCAATACTGAATAGAGATCTTTATAATCTATTTCTTTTAATGATTATTTAATCAACATTTCATACTATGCAGAAATATGTACCATGGTCATCCACTGGCTTGGATTTGAGTTTTCTTGTTTGAGCATATATTTTCTAATATTTCTCTTTCTCTTGTTTTGTTAACAATTTTATAATTTATATAGGAGATATTTATTCTAATTTTGTTACTCCTCTTGAGATATCTTTATTTTCCTTTTTTCCTTTCCTCACTGGGCTATTTTCCCCTGTTGTTGGAGCCGCTATGCTTATAGCATCATGTTTTTTCAACTAGGGTTGTAGCTTAGCAATTAATAATAATAATAATAATAATAATAATAATAATAATAATAATAAAGAGAGACTTATGTCAGCCTGTTTAATACAGAATATAGATTTTTATAATCTATTTCTTTTAATGATAATTTAATCAACTTTTCATAATTTAAAATGGAAAATACTGAAAAATTAGTCTCACTTTATACTGGCATTCCTGAAATTCCCAAAATTTAATTTGGACAATTCAGTCGCTGACTAATCACGGAATAGAATGTGTATTTTATGGGAACATAGAGGGTGGGATGTTAACGGTCACATTAACATTCTCTCTCTCTCTCTCTCTCTCTCCTCTCTCTCTCTCTCTCTCCTCTCTCTCTCTCTCTCTCTCTCTCTCTCTCTCTCTCTCTCAGGTACTATTATTTTGGTTATGATTATCATCATCATTATTGTTGATTGATGATAATGTTAATAATAAGGATGATGATTATAACTACACCAAGAGGATTGTGCCTGTGACAAGGTTATCTATACGTATTATTTTATGAATTTATATTTTCTTTATAGAATGAGCTCTTTCTAAGTAGAATAACATTGAATGATAGAATATTATTATTATTATTATTATTATTATTATTATTATTATTATTATTATTATTATTATTATTATTATTATTATTATTATTATTATTATTATTGTTGTTTATCTAATTTCTTGGCGTTTCATTCTTGTTACTAATCAGATAATTAGATTTATATATTCGATATTAATATTCGGCGTATGTGGTAATAAGTTCCCTTATTTCATATTTAGATATATGAAATAATGCAGAATGAAAACAATTACCCCTATAAATAATTAAAAAAGAAACGTAGTTTCTACAATCTTTTTTTTATTATCACTACCTCCGCCAAGAAGGTTATATTTTAAGTCGGTTAATTTATTGGCTGTGTATCTGTGGAAAGGATTACGTCAAAACTACTCAACAGATTTTGACGAAATTCTCACAACAGATAAACCGAAGTTCATGAACGACCTCATTAAATTTTGGAGATGTTCCGGATCCGGATCTGGATTCTAGATCCAGATTTGCATTTTTTGCCATTTTAAAGATAACTTTAAAGCAAACTGACGAATCTATAATATAAGTATTATTGATGTGGTTTTGTTACAGTTATCATTATTATTATTATTTTCATTATTATTATTAATTATTATTATTATTATTATTATTATTATTATTATTATTATTATTATTATTATTATTATTATTATTATTATTATTATTATTATTATTATTATTATTATGTCGGATCTTTATTTTTCTCAATTTCGAAGAAAACGTTTAAAACAAGCTGACTGATTTTTAATATAAGTATAATTGATGTCGTTGTTTTGTTACAATTATTATTGTTTACTAATGTCATTATTATTGTTATTATTGGTATTATTTCTTGTTGTTGTTGTATTAGTAGTAATTTACTGTTGTATTATGCATTCTAAAAACAAACAAGGTTCTCTGAACAAGCTTCCACGCGCTGTGATTTTGAACGGGAGACGAGGCTGAAAAAGCCATTTCATCACGAATTACGGACTATAAAGATTTGTTTGATTGTTCAACAGAAAATAACAAGAAACAGTTGTTCATAAATATTCATTTTACAAACACTTACTTGGTTTATGTTATGAAATACAAAAAAATTAGTATTATGGATATAAAAAAAGAGACAATAAAAAGAACATGAATTTATTTCTGGCTAATACAAGATAAGATAAGTTCAATTAAATGACATTTTAAAAACAAAATATCTGCAAGTTTACAAAGTGAAATGATATGAAATTGCTCGTAAATAATCGATCACATCCTGATGCTAAAAGAATTAATCAGTAAGCGACTTCAATAAACACACTGACACAAATGAAAAAAAAAAAAAAAAAACACCCGTAATGATTACTAGATGGAAATTCTTCCTTAACTGCCTTTATTATAGCGGCTCAAAATCTGTGTTTACAGACTGAACATTTAAAGTCAGTGATATTGTTTTAACAGTTCTAAGGAATTTTCTATATGTTTGTTCATTCTTATCGGTAATAAGGCATAACCCAAAGTATAACATAGCCGTTTTTTCATACCATGAATTGTATAAAGCTGCTCGAAAATAACTGGCAGAGTTTTAAAGGTACCATCCATAAATAATTCTTGCGTGAAGCAAGCACACCGAGATTTTTCTGGGTTGAATGTACCAGGATTCTGTCCTTCTACTTCTCTGGAATATTATATCAAGAAAGATTTGCCCTTGCTTGTTCTCGTATCTTGTTGAGGTAATATTAAGTGTTTTCGATGAATAACAGTTGATCTACAGTGGTCTTCCTGCCTCACTCGATTGATTGTTCGCTTTATACTGCTAGTTTGCGGTAGAGCGACTGCACATAACCACTTAATTCTGTAGATGCGTTAGACATGATATAATGAGGAGAAGCTGTGTAATCTGTGCGTCAGTCTTCACTTTATCTATGAACTGTCGTACTTCAACATTTGTCGAGTTTCCTGAGTGATTATGTTCGCCAGAAGTAGAACTGATCGAGCCATCAATTGTATAGCGCGACCTTTATATATTTTTGCAAAATGTTGTCATTTCTAATACACCTTTGACCTTACTTGCTTGTCCTTCACATATAAGAATCCGTCCAGTAATAACATGGCTCTCCCTTTCTCTTTTGAATAAATTCAGCCATGGCTCATTGCAAAGGGTGTTTTCCTCTGACTAAAGAAAAAATTTTATTAAGTTTTTCTCGGAAAACAAACATTGACTAAGAACAAAATATTTCCTATAGCTACCTTTTTTCGAACATTTGTTAATTCGAACAGCTGTTGTGTCGAACAACTGGTTTTCGAAGAATTAATTTCGAACAACTGTTTTCCAAATATTGTTTTCGAATAATTGTCCGGATACGTTTCATCACTCTACTGTACAACGTCTTTCATAATGATGTTGAAATAAGATGTCATTATTATTATCCAGATCAATTATCCCACCAATTATTCGAGATTAGAAATGAGGCTAACGTCCTGAGAAGGAGCTTTTCTCTTTTAGTCTTAAAAGCATTCAAGGAGTTTTTACGCATGGAGGATTGCAATGAAAGGCATCATTATCCGTTCATAAAACCATGAAAAAAGGATGGAAGAGAGAGAGAGGAGAGAGAGAGAGAGGAGAGAGAGAGAGAGAGAGAGAGAGAGGAGAGAGAGAGAGATTTGGCAACATAGTCTTTAGTGTGGAAGGATATTTTTTCCGAAGATTATAGAAATTAAAGCTGGGAACCTTTGCCCTGATTTCTTTCTTTTTTTTCAAATACGAAATAATAAATTAGATATATATATATATATATATATATATATATATATATATATATATATATATATATATATATATATATATATTATATATATATACACACACACACATATATATATATATATATATATATATATATATATATATAGATAGATAGATAGATAGATAGATAGATACACATCAGATTCATTATATTATATATATATATATATATATATATATATATATATATAATATATATATATATATATATAATATATATATATATATATATATATATACTTTAATTGAGGAAGGACGCTGTTTAATACATACATGGTCATAGGAAATATTTTGATAGAACTTGTAAAGAGGCTATGTGATGGATTCATGCATGAAAAGCTTTTGTCATTATTTGTAGCTGAGAGAATAAAGTGACGGTTTTCAGGTGAAAATTTGCAGATGGTGGATGAGCTTCGTCTTTTGTTTGAGGTCTTTCTTTTATTTAATTTATGGAAGAGATTTGACAGTAGATATAGGAGAAAAGTTTACATTGTAAAAGATGAAACCTGAAACAACTGTGCCTTGGTTAATATTTTTTATGATTCAGTGCTGATTCAAAACAATGAAAAGAGATTATAGGTGTTAAAATAATTTAAATATGTTGGAAAGGGAAAAAGTTGATAGTAAATTTAAGCATGATTAAGGGTGAAATGGTGTATTGAATACTTGGAGAATGGAGTAATTAAGGTTAATATGGCTGATAGGAAAATTGAACTAATTAATTCGTATTTTGGAATAAATACAACAGATGACATTTAGATTATATGTGTTTAGCTATGGAATACTAGAGACATGAATGGTAACCCCCAAAAAAAAAAAAAAAAAAAAAAAAAAAAAAAAAAAAAAAATTGGAATCCTTAAAGAGTTCATGGCTGCCGATCTAGCATGAATGAAGGATTTTTTGAGTCAACATTCTTTTTTGGAAGTGGAATATGATAGTTGAATATGAGATAAATATGAGAAGTTGAAGCTCTAAAGAAGAGCTATTTACATATTATATATTGCATGTGAAGAATTAAGAAGACACGGTTTACGAAATGTATATAAGAGGTGGTAAACAAGTTAACGTAATTGGAAAGACAGGTTCATATATTTTAAGGTGGTTCAATCATGGGAAAGTATGAGAGAACGATAGGTTGGTGGATTTTTTTTTTTATTAATAATTCTCAGAAAGAAAAGGAGAGACACAAAAGGTTTGATGTAAGAAGTATTAGAAACAAATAGCTTCAATAAAAGATGCAATGTAAGAAGTAATAGTAAAAAGGGCTTCAACTATAGATATTATAGGAGAAGTATTACAACGAAGGCTTTCAGCAATAGATCAAAATGTAAGATGTATTAGAAACGGATGGCTTCAATAGTAAATTGAATTAAGGACGTATAAGAAACGTAAGGATTAAAACAAGTATTAGAAATAAGATCTTAGAAAATAAATATATTTTAGGAAGTATTAGAAATGAACGGTTTTAGC
>NC_090741.1:98509883-98515771 GCF_036898095.1 Palaemon carinicauda | reverse complement strand
TGGAAATCAAACCAAACCTTTGGAATTCAATTAATTTTGTTACATGTGATATTTTTGTTTCCTTTGACGTACACAGAACGAAATAGAAATTATTCTCGTTGGCTCTTTTCCCTGCTGTAGCTCTTTTCCAACTAGGGTTGTTGCTTATCTAGTAATCATCATTATCATCTCCTCTTATGCCTATTGACGCAAAGGGCCTCAGTTAGATTTCGCCAGGCATCTCTATCTTGAGCCTTTAAAACAATACCTCTACACTTATCATTTACTTCACACTTCATGGTCCTTAGCCATGTAGGCCTGGGTCTCCATTTACCCCTCACCATGATCTTATCCACATATGGCAATTGAGTAACCTGTCTTATAGTTTCATTTCTAACGATGTATTGCCATTTAACTCCCAATATTATTCTGAGAGCTTTGTTCTCAAATCTACAAAATCTGTTGGATATTGTTTCATTGTTATACCTCGACTCATGTCCATAGAGTAACACCGAGCCCACTAAACTGATACATAGCCAGATTTTTTTATGTAATTTCAGGCAATTTAATTTCAAAATTTTACTTAACCTAGCCATTGGCTGATTTCCTTATATCAATCTTTCATTAAACTCAAATTTTAAAGATCTTGTATTAGAGAACATAGTTCCTAAATATCTAAAATACTCCACCTCATTAATAAAGAGAGAGAAAGAGAGAGAGAGAGAGAGAGAGAGAGAGAGAGAGAGAGAGAGGAGAGAGAGAGAGAGAGAGAGAGAACCGGCAAGTGTGTAAAAGTATTTGGTTGATTTAAGACGAAGGGTGCTATAAGTTTTTTCTAGATGCCCCAAATATGGGAGGCGTGGCTACGGCAGCTTTTAGGCCTAAATATAAAGGGACAGGCTTGTAGCAACAATATTTGTTAGGCGTAAATCCAAATTCACTCAAAGCCATAGCAAGTGAAAGGGGTACAGCGTTCCCCCTTATACAGGTTGGATGGGGATGGTGACTAAAAAATACTGAGGCTGCGTCATGTTAGCACAATGACCTTGAAGTCAATATTAGTCATCACAAACCCCCCCCCCCCCCCCCTCCTTAAACTCTTACATTGGAGCAACGCCTGAAACACATATACAAATGCACATCTAATGATATTTCGTCTTCCATTGCATATTCTGTTTTAGTCATCTATTCCTTCTATTTATCTTGACCCAAACCTCCTCCGATATATCATGCATAAGTACATTGTCATCAGCATACTTTAATTTCCTTTTACCATTCCAGTCCAATCCTTCTCCGCCATCCCAAGGAAATTAATAACATAGGTGATAACACATCCTCTTGGAGTACTCCACTGTTCACAGGAAATTCATTTGGTAGGACTCCTTTAACATAAACTTTGCACTTACTATGCTCATGAACAGATGTAATTAAATTTACATAATTAAAAGGAACTCCATATTAACGCAGGTCTCTCCACAAAATTGTCCAATGCACACTATCAAAGGCTTTCTCATAGTCCACAAATGCCATCAAAAGTAGATTTTCATATTCTACACATTGCTGTACCACAAGTCTCAAAATGAAAATTTGGTCAGTACAACTTCTACCTTTTCTAAATCCTGTTTTTTCATCTCTCAACTTTTCATCAATCTTTCTCTCTAGTCTCTTTAGAATTAGCATGCTATATATTTCCATGACAACTGACGTAAGTGTGGGGCCTCTGTAATTACTGATATCAGTCAGGTCTTTCTTTTTATTGCCATTTCAACAACATTCCTAGCTCCCATTCATCATGTGTGTGGTACTTTTGCCAATGCTAGTTATGTACAGGGGAATGAATTATTGATTGATATTTATTTATTTTTATTCTAGGAAACGAGCAAAGAACATCAAAGCTTGAAGAAGAAGAGAAATAACCAGAGATTGTCTTATTTAGGAACAGAATTGTAAGTAAACTTATTTCACAAGTCATTTCATCAAAATTAGGTATTTACATTGGAATTTGCAGATACATTGTAAGGCAAGTATTTTGCAATTTGCAAGTATGTAGCAAATTCAAATACATTGAATTTGCAAATACATTGTAATTTACAAATATGTTGCAGTTTTCACATGCTATTTGAAAATGCAATGTAATTTGTAAATAATTTATTTTACAAATGCGTTGCTATTAATTTACCATTTGCTTTAGAGGTTAGTACAATGAGTACCTCCGGCTGATGAATAATTGTTGGAACGTTAAAGGTATTTTGCCTCATAATATTGTTACTACTACTGCTACTACTACTACTACTTCGACGACTACTACTACTACTAATATTAAGATTAGTAATATGTCCCATATATTTTTGTATACCACTATTACGATATGTGAAATGGAAAGTGTTGTTACCTTAGATTTCCACAACTGTACAACTTTTTGTCGCAAGAAACCAAGTCATGAACCAAATTTTTATCACTTATCAGCTCGATAAAACTATAAATGGCCCTAATCATTCTCCCTCAATTTATTATTATTATTATTATTATTATTATTATTATTATTATTATTATTAAAGAACACACTTCACCTTAAAGAACCCTAAAAGGCTATTGTTATACGTAGCGAGCTCTATTGAATAATACATCCAAGAATGATAAAATAGTGATGAACAAGGAATGAAAAACGAAAGAGTAAAAGCGATTCCATATATTAGAATATTCATTTTTCATTACAATGGATGATTAAATTTTCACTAAAATTTAATGCGTAAGAATTTTGATTGAAATTTAAGATTTCACGGCTAATCTCGGCTGTAATTTTTTACTACATAATTCAAGTAATCTGTTATTCAAATATCACATATCTCATGCATACACGCACAAACACACATACACAATCACCTCATTCATTTAATGAGAAAGAGAGAGAGAGAGAGAGAGAGAGAGAGAGAGAGAGAGAGAGAGAGAGAGAGAGAGAGAGAGAGAGAGAGAGAGAGAGAGAGAGAGAGAGAGAGAGAGAGAGAGAAATTGGCCATAAAATGCGTGTTGAGTAGAAGTAAACCTTCAATAATTTCCATTTTATTGGAAATAATACTATTATTTTTAAACGATGATACTAATTGGTTCTCGAGCCAAGACTTTTACGAACTAAATTGAGTAGATAGCAGTTCAGACAATAATCACCAGAAAAATGAAAATAATGAAAACAATTGCTAAAAGATGGAGTTAAAACGTATAGTTTTCTATCAGTTTTCTAATTTACTTTCCTCGCTGGGCTATTTTCTCTGTTGGAGCCTTTAGCCTTATAGAATTCTGCCTTTCTAACTAAAGTTGTAGCTCATAAGAAAATAATAAGAATAATAACAACAACAACAACAACAATAATAATAATAATAATAATAATAATAATAATAATAATAATAATAATAATAATAATAATAATAATAATAATAATAATAATAAAGTACACCCATCAATCATTACTAAAACAGGTTTACGGTTTGAAATATGTATATATAGTTGTACGTCAATTTTCAGTTCTTTAATAGACATCAGGGGAGATGCTGATCACAAAATACTTTTCCGTTACATCCTATCAGAAAATTGAAAGTGTAAGACTTATGTAATGTTTTGTATTTGGGAGCGTGAGATTATATTACTTTGAGCTTTATATATGTATATATAAATATATATATATATATATATATATATACATACATATATATATATATATATGTATATATATATATATATATATATGATATATATAGATATATATACTGTATATATATATATATATATATATATATACATATATATATATATATATATATATATACATATATATATATATATATATATATGATAAATTTTGCACATTTAGACGTGTTTTTCATATTCAAATAAGCCATATAAATTTTGGATACATTAATGTCTGGATTCTCTTAACGACCTCGGGATCAGAGCCCCAGGAGAAATCACACAAAGACAAGACCTCGTGACCGGCCGGGAATCGAACCCTGGTCGGCAAGCTTGTATAGACAGTGACTAAACCACTAAACCAAGTGGTTTAGTCACTGTCTATACAAGCTTGCCGACCAGGGTTCGATTCCCGGCCGGTCACAAACCAAGTGGTTTAGTCACTGTCTATACAAGCTTGCCGACCAGGGTTCGATTCCCGGCCAGTCACAAGCTCTTGTCTTTGTGTGATTTCTCCTTGGGCTCTGATCCCGAGGTCGTTAAGAGAATCCAGGCATTGATGTATCAAAAAATTTATATGGCTTATTTCAATATATATATATATATATATATATATATATATATATATATATATATGTATGTATGTATGTATTTCATTTTGTTGACACATTACATCGGTTAATTGTCAGAAGCAAAGATGGTGAAAATGTTGGGGAAACTATAGTAATAAACTCGAACAAGACTCAGTCGCCTCAGAAGGGCCGTTAGTGTAAAATGCAAAAATTTTGCAATAGCCATACAGGATAAATTCTTTGGAAGGAAACTTATAATACCTATCTTAAAACAAATCCTCTGATTTTTTTCTTAAGATAAACACCAGTCCGGTGCTCTTGGAAGCTAAACTTGTCAGATTCGTTAATGGAAGTTATTAATGTAACTAAATTCCCTAGACTATTGGATTGTCTGATACCTGATATCTCTAACCCACAGAACAAAAGATGGGGCAGCATGACCACAATGAACTATGATGCTCACTCAGTCAAAAAATCGGACATAAACTTTCTATATAAACAATTCTTTGTTAGATTTCATTAATTCTTTCCCTCTTAACATTTTTAGTTATACTTAACTAGTGTACCAGAGCCGTCACAAAACGTCTAAATATTTAGAAATATGGGCACACACACAAACGCTTGCAAACGCAAATTCAACCTTCCCACTCCCCTCCCCCATTCCTAACTACAACCCGCTTGTTTGGGAATTTTTTGGAGAGTGTGATTTTGAGTGTACCTCTCCGGGTATCCCCTCTCACAAGGGTATGACTACGCCATCTCCCCATAGCGTGGCATGAAAGATATATGTTTTCTAGTCAGGTTCCTACCGACTATGTCTACCACCTTATAATTCGAAAATCAAATAGATTGCGGACGACGAAGTTCAAGTCATTAATTTTTATCAAATATTAATGAATTGTATTGTGAGGCCAACAAACTTTTTTCAAAACCCTTATTGATTTCATTTTATTCGTAACGATCCTCTGTAACTCATCCCTTTTTCAGAACCTTCACCTACTTTGTAAAAAGGCTGCTATTTTTTTATGGTTGCCTTTTACTTTCTAATCTGATTTGGGAAAAGGTAGGGGTCGTTAATGGATGATTAAATCTCTCTCTCTCTCTCTCTCTCTCTCTCTCTCTCTCTCTCTCTCTCTCTGCATTCATCATTTAACTTCCGAGACATGAATGAAGCCCTTTAGAAACTTCCACAACATCAGTAGACTCACTCACGCAGTATACGTATCAAACCATCCATACACACTTTTTGCTGCTCACTTTAACCTTTCACTGACTCATACACTTCCTTTCCAATACTTTTTCACACCATTTATACGACTATTTCTATGCCTTCTTCTCCTCCTTCTTCCTATCAACATTGAATTATTCATAGTTTTCACTCGCCTACTGTTGCTCATTCATTTTGAATGCCCGAACCGAACCCCTTAAAAATCTATTGATCCAATTTCTCTCATGTGTTATTGTTTGACCACGTCCAAGTGTCTCCACATTTCTCACTTTATCAGTTTTATCACAATGAACGCTATGTAGACAGATCATGCCAGCAGCTTTGGCCCGTTTTCTTTTATTGCCAGTCTTCGTTCCCCTTCAGCATCTAAATTTTTTTTCATTATATGTATTTTTTTTTTACTATCTCTTTATACATTCTTATCATGG
>NC_090741.1:98494883-98499883 GCF_036898095.1 Palaemon carinicauda | reverse complement strand
TCTATTCATGAAAACCTACATTTTTCTCTGTCGATTTCTTTGGTAGAATTAATTGGGAATTCAATAACACTTTTAATATTTTTTATTCCCTTTTTTATGTATATATGTATATATATACATATATATATATATATATATATATATATATATATATATATTTATACATTTATATATATATATATATATATATATATATATATATATACATATATATATATATACAGTATATATATATATATATATATATATATATGTATATATATATATATATATATATATATTGTGTGTGTGCTTATATGTTCGAAAAAAAGGGTGAGACGGATTACAAGAATGTATGTCCCTCTCTCTCTCTCTCTCTCTCTCTCTCTCTCTCTCTCTCTGTGTCTCTCTCTCTCTCTCTCTCCTCTCTCTCTCTCTCTCTCTCTCTCTCTGTTTATATCACTAACCTTCCTACTTTTCCAGGTGAGTAACTCATAATGCTGAAAAAATTATCTTCCTTATATTGGCGAATATAATTTTCATTAACTCTACTTGTTCTCTTAAAGGAAAATCAATAGATTTTTCCCATTAATTTAGCCTTTTTTAATATAAAAGTTTATGAATAATCTTTACCGCGAAGAAAGTTTGTTTTGCAAAATGCGAAATGTGTTTGGCGACATAAGAGTTGCATTTGCAAGTCTATTTCCCGCAGTACTCTCTCTCTCTCTCTCTCTCTCTCTCTCTCTCTCTCTCTCTCTCTCTCTGACATTAGATATTCAGTTATATCAAGAAAAAACAAACAAATCATATGAATATCAAGAAAAGCGAAATCACTAGAATACCGTTTGAAAAGACATATCTAAAAAACATTTTGTCAATTTTTAAAAGTCTTGAATAAAAGAAAAAATCCTTTTCCAAAAGACCACCAATGTTTCCAAGTTTTGTTCACTTGATATATTCCACCAGATCTCTACTCAAACTGCTGGAAAATTCTTGAAATACCTGGAAATATTTTTCAACTATTCATTATCTTTTAAAAATCTAATATGATTGTCATTATTATCCGTAATTTCATTATTGCTCTTTCAGTTCTTATTTATTATAATAGCTACATCAAAGTTATATACTCTAAATATTCCATTTTTTTCGGTCGTGAAAATAGAAAATTAAAGAATAAACTCTTTCGATATAGGTTTAATTTCATTGATCGATGTAGATTTCTCTGGAGTTGTGACTTATATTGTCAGTGCAAAAATCCCTTATAGGTAATATGATGACCAAGGCTATTCAAAGGTCTGGTAACTGTTTGGACGTAGTATATAATGACTTGATCCCCCCCCCCCCCACCCCTTCCCAGTGTTATAACACGTAAGCTTAGTTTTCCAGTTGGGACGTCTGATCATGCCTTGGTTTCTTTAGTAGTTAGATTGAGCAGTTTGTCCATGATATGTCATGTTCGTGTAACATATAAATTCTTTAAAATCTTAAGTAGACTGGAATGGCATTTTGAGTGATCATTTGCCTTTGAATTAATTACAATTTTACAAAAGTGTTGAGCCTGATATTCTTAATGAGAATCTGGTCTACATAATTGTAGGCGTATCCTTTCTCATGCGTTATAATACTCGCTGGTAAGAGACTGATGTCTCACCAGGTAAATCCTCGGACAGCTAGGTAGCGTCAGGTTCCAATTTCTTTTAATGGCCTCTCGTGGCATGGTTGTTTTCGACCTGGCTTTTCATTAGAAGGGGCTAGCGTTCGATCCCAAGTATGAGGTAGAAATTTATTTCTATTTAAACACGATGTTGTGTTGATATTTATCCATATTGACTCATTAATGGTAATTTGAGTGAATTACTACCAATTGTGTCACGTGGTGGGCCGGGAAATCGGGTAAAACTCGCTGGTAAGAGACTGATGTCTCGCCAGGTAAATCCTCGGACAGCTAGGTAGTGTCAGGTTCCGATTTCTTTTAATGGCCTCTCGTGGCATGGTTGGTTTCGACCTGGCCTTTCATTAGAAGGGGCTAGCGTTCGATCCCAAGTATGAGGTAGAAATTTATCTCTATTTAAACACGATGTTGTGTTGATATTTATCCATATTGACTCATTAGGGGTAATTTGAATGAATTACTACCAATTGTGTCACGTGGTGGGCCGGGAAATCGGGTAAAACTCGCTGGTAAGAGACTGATGTCCGCCAGGTAAATCCTCGGACAGCTAGGTAGCGTCAGGTTCCAATTTCTTTTAATGGCCTCTCGTGGCATGGTTGGTTTCGACCTGGCCTTTCATTAGAAGGGGCTAGCGTTCGATCCCAAGTATGAGGTAGAAATTTATTTCTATTTAAACACGATGTTGTGTTGATATTTATCCATATTGACTCATTAGGGGTAATTTGAATGAATTACTACCAATTGTGTCACGTGGTGGGCCGGGAAATCGGGTAAAACTCGCTGGTAAGAGACTGATGTCTCGCCAGGTAAATCCTCGGACAGCTAGGTAGCGTCAGGTTCCGATTTCTCTTAATGGCCTCTCGTGGCATGGTTGATTTCGACCTGGCCTTCCATTAGAAGGGGCTAGCGTTCGATCCCAAGTATGAGGTAGAAATTTATTTCTATTTAAACACGATGTTGTGTTGATATTTATCCATATTGACTCATTAGGGGTAATTTGAATCGATATACAATATATTTGGGAGTCTATCTCTTTTTGAGTGAGGATACCTTAACGTGGTGCAAGGGTTTGTTTATCGCCATGATCCATAATGCTGTTAACGTTTTTAAAGAATTCATTTAAATTATTCCTTACTTCTTATATCGTTTATTTATTTCCTCATTTCCTTTCCTCACTGGGCTATTTTTCCCTGTTGGAGCCCTTAGGGTTATAGCATCTTCCTTTTCCAACTGGGGTTGTATCTTAGCTAATAATAATAATAATGATATTAATAATAATAATAATAATAATAATAATAGGTTAGTTTGCTGTTGAAAGATCAGGGAAATATCTCCCACCATCAACAGTCCAGAGTTGGCCAGCGTGGTGAGGACAACTTGCTTAACTCCAAATATGAAGAAGGACGTGTCTGAGCCTTTTTCCTGCCGTGTCGACTGTATTTGTTATTATTATTATTATTATTATTATTATTATTATTATTATTATTATTATTATTATTATTATACATATATAGATCTGTATATATATATATATATATATATACATATATATATATATATATATATTTATTTATATATATATATATATATATATATATACAGTATACATATATATATATATATATATATATTCTTCTGAATTCGACAGGTATAAGTACAGAAAAATTGTCATTGAGTTTTATCTTTCTTCTTGGCCAAGCGGTTTAGTCACTGTGTATACAAGCTTGCCGACCAGGGTTCGATTCCCGGCCGGTCACAAGCTCTTGGCTTTGTGTGATTTCGCCTGGGGCTCTGATCCCGAGGTCGTTAAGAGAATCCAGACATTTATGTATCAAAAAAAAAAAAAATTTATATGGCTTATTTGAATATAAAAAACACGTTTAAATGTGCAAAATTTATCATTAATCGAATGCCAAGTAACAAACTACCAATTAGCTACGATGGTGAAGATGGGTTGATTTTAATTCTAAGTACGAGACACCTGAATTCGACAGGTATAAGTACAGAAGAATTGTCATTAACTATTATCTTTCTTCGTAGCCAAGTGGTTTAGTCACTGTCTATACAAGCTTGCCGACCAGGGTTCGATTCCCGGCCGGTCACAAGCTCTTGTCTATGTGTGATTTCGCCTGGGGCTCTGAATCCGAGGTAGTTAGGAGAATCCAGACATTAATGTATCCAAAAAAAATTATATGGCTTATTTGAATACGAAAAACACGTCTAAATGTGCAAAATTTATCATAGACATATATATATATATATATATATATATACATGAATGAGGAAGGGTGCTGTATAATACAAACTGTACATGGACATAAGAAAATCTTTTGATAGAATTGATAAAAAGACTATGTGATGGATTCATGCAAGGGAAGGTCTTGTCATATTTCATAGTCGAGAGAATGAAGTGACTGGTTGCAGGTGGAATTATGCAGATGATGGGTAAGCTACGTCTTTTGTTTGAGCTGTCTTTTGTTTAATTTATGGGAGAGATTTGACCGTAGCTGTTGGGGGAAAAGTTTACATTGTAGAAAATGGGACCTGAAACGACGGTGCTTTGGTTAATATTTCTTATGATTCAGTGCTGAATTAGAACAATGGAAAGAAATTGCAGAAGGTGTTAAAAGAATTTTAATATTTTTGAAAGGGAAAAAAGTTGATAGTAAATTTAAGCAAGATTAAGGGTGTAATGGTGTATCAAATATTAAATAATTCATATGTGGGAACAAATACATCTGATGGCGCTTGGATGATATGAGTTTAGCTATAGAATACTAGAGACATGAATGGTAGCAAGATAAATTACAAAAAAAAAAAAAAAAAAAAAAAAAAAAAAAATAGGATGAAATCCTAAAGAGTTTGTGGCAGCCAATCTCGCTTGAATGAAGGATTTTTTGAGTGAACATTCCTTTTTGGAAGTGAAGTATGATAGTTGAATCTGAATGAAAAATGAAAGGTTCAAGCTCTAAAAAGGAGCTATTTGCATAGTATATATGATATAAGAAGAATTTGGAAGGCAAAGTGTACAAAATAGAAACAGAGGTCTCCAACAATAGGTGGATTTTAAGATGAATTAGAAACGAATAGCTTCAGCAGTCGATTGTTTGTACGAAGTATTAGCAAGAAATGTTTTCAACAATAAATCTATTTTAAGCAATATTAGAAATGAACGACTTTAGCAATAGACGAAATAGAAGAATAATCAGAAACAAAAGCTACAACAATAGATAGCATGTAAGAACTATAGGTCGCAAAGGTCTTCAACAATAAATCGATTGTTATAAATATTCAAAACCAATGCCTTCAGGCAACAATAGGTGGAATGTTTGAAGTAATTTAAATGGCT
>NC_090741.1:98477383-98482383 GCF_036898095.1 Palaemon carinicauda | reverse complement strand
CATAGGCACCTGATAATACCCCTTCAGGAGGTCGAGCGTAGAGAAAACCTTCGCTTTGTGCAGGTAGGAGGTTACATCGGCAATGTTTGGGAGGGGGTAGTGATCCGGTTCTGTTTGCATATTCAGGCGCCTGTAATCCCCGCACGAACGGAGGGAGCCATCTTTCTTCAGAACGATGTTTAAGGGTGACGACCATGGGCTGGAGGCCTTTTGGCAAAGGCCCATTTTCTCCATTTCGGCAAACGTCTGTTTGGCAGCTGCCAATCGTTCCGGTGCCAGACGTCTGAATTTTGCGAAGACTGGGGGTCCCGTCGTCTTCATATGGTGATAAATACCGTGCTTGGCAGGAACCGTGGGCGTTTGGCGAAGTTCTGGAAGGAAAACTTCCGGGTACGACATGAGGAGGTGGGCTTAGGCATGCGTGGGTGCGCTGATGTGAAGAGCGAGGTTAGAGGGGGCGGGTTGAAGAGGTGTCGACAAGTACGAGTCTACGTTGACCAATCGTCGGTGGGCGACATCGACCAGAAGGTGGAAATGAGAGAGGAAATCCGCACTGAGGATTGGCATTGTGACGTCAGCAACGAGAAACTTCCAATTGAATTTACCGTTTCCGAACGATAATGTGAGGTTCTCATAACCGTAGGTGGGTATCGCAGATCCGTTGGCAGCTACCAAGCGGACGTCTGCAGATGTAGACAGACTACGTTGTGCCTTGAAGAGTTTCCATGGCAAAAGGGAACGACAAGCACCCGTGTCTACCAAAAATCGCACGCCCGTTCCTGCTTCCTGTAAAAAGAAAAGATTAGAAACATGGGAGGCCACCGCCACAAGCGATGGCCTACTTACACGTTTTTTGGCCACTGACAATCTTTGGCACATTCCTTCGCGGTTGCCCCGAATCTGAAGTGGTAGTAGCAAAACTGCAGCGGATGGGAGGTAGTAAGTGGCTGTAGAAGTCGTTCGTTGGGGCGCGAGCGATTGGTGGGTGGTGGGCGGCTTTGTCGCCGCTTCGGCACGTCACGAGGTAGGCGTGTATGTCCTACGGCATTCATGTCAGCTTCGGTTGACGTTGAATAGGCATCCTCGTCGTCAGGGGTGGAGGCGTTGATGGAGGTCTTGAAGTGGCTGTCCATAAGGGCATCGGCTTTGGTCATCAAGTCCTTTATGGGTAAACTATCGACATCGGGTATGGCAGCGCGTACAGGTTCAGGTAAACAGCCTATCCAAAGGGCATGGAGTAGGTTCACCTCACGAGGAGAGCTATCTGCGGCAGGTTGAAGGCGAGCGATACTGGTCATTTCCCTGAAGGCAAGCGAAGCCCTTTGGTCCCCCAACAGTTGTTGCGAGAGTTGAAAAAGCATTGCTATACGGGCGGCTGGCGACGGCGAGTAGTGCTGCAGAAGGTATGTTTTGAGGGCGTCATACGCTATTGGGGTGTCTCCTTGTTCACAAAGCCAGTCGGATATTTCTGGGAAGGTGTCTTCGGGTATCGCCGCGAGAACATAATCCGCTTTGGTGGTTGAGCGAGTCACGCCCCTGATACGAAAGTGGAATTCAGCGCGTTGAAACCAAGCAAACGCTTCTCTGCTGGCGAACGGTGAAAGTTTCAATGGGGCGGCCGCGGCGCCAACTGCTGTAGAGTCCGTCTCCATCATAGTACCAACGATGGAGGGGCGAGGGAGGTGGGGGTGGAAGGCAGTGGGAGCGAGTCGACTTCCGGGGTCACCAATGTGACGGCGCCGAGTAAGTCTGTGAACTCAAAGGCAGTTTGGAAACGACTGAGTTATATTATTGTAGAACATTCTTCTTGCATACAAAACCTCAAGGCAACAGGACATAACAAGTTCACAAGACAGACAATATTACAGAGGAAAAACCAGACATGAATTTTCACGTTCGTTTTAGTGCGAGGGAAGAGCGAAGATACAAGCATAATATATAAAAAAGGAATTATGTACAATTGTGTGAAACACGGTTGGTACTATATATATATATATATATATATATACATATATATATATATATATATATATATATTAATTGAATGCCAAGTAACAAGCTACCAATTAGCTACGATGGTGAAGATGGGTTGATTTCAATTCTAAGTACAAAATACCTGAATTGGACAGGTATAAGTACAGAAGAATTGTCATTGACTTTTATCTTTCTTCGTGGCCAAGTGGCTTAGTCACTGTCTATACAAGCTTGCCGACCAGGGTTCGATTCCCGGCCGAAGCCAAGCTCTTGTCTTTGTGTGATTTCGCCTGGGGCTCCGATCCCGAGGTCGTTAAGAGAATCCAAACATTAATGTATCAAAAATATATATGGCTTATTTGAATATGAAAAACACGTAAAAATGTGCAAAATTTATCATTAATTGAATGCCAAGTAACAAACTACCAATTAGCTACGATGGTGAAAATGGGTTGATTTCAATTCTAAGTACAAAATACCTGAATTCGACAGGTATAAGTACAGAAGAATTTTCATTGACTTTTATCTTTCTTCGTGGCCAAGTGGCTTAGTCACTGTCTATACAAGCTTGCCGACCAGGGTTCGATTCCCGGCCGGAGCCAAGCTCTTGTCTTTGTGTGATTTCGCCTGGGGCTCTGATCCCGAGGTCGTTAAGAGAATCCAGACATTAATGTACCAAAAATATATATGGCTTATTTGAATATGAAAAACACGTAAAAATGTGCAAAATTTATCATTAATTGAATGCCAAGTAACAAACTACCAATTAGCTACGATGGTGAAGATGGGTTGATTTCAATTCTAAGTACAAAATACCTGAATTCGACAGGTATTAGTACAGAAGAATTGTCATTGACTTTTATCTTTCTTCGTGGCCAAGTGGCTTAGTCACTGTCTATACAAGCTTGCCGACCAGGGTTCGATTCCCGGCCTGAGCCAAGCTCTTGTCTTTGTGTGATTTCGCCTGGGGCTCCGATCCCTAGGTCGTTAAGAGAATCCAGACATTAATGTATCAAAAATATATATGGCTTATTTGAATATGAAAAACACGTAAAAATTTGCAAAATTTATCATTAATTGAATGCCAAGTAACAAACTACCAATTAGCTACGATGGTGAAGATAAGTTGATTTCAATTCTAAGTACAAAATACCTGAATTCGACAGGTATAAGTACAGAAAAATTGTCATTGAATTTTATCTTTCTTCGTGGCCAAGTGGCTTAGTCACTGTCTATACAAGCTTGCCGGCCAGGGTTCGATTCCCGGCCGGAGCCAAGCTCTTGTCTTTGTGTGATTTCGCCTGGGGCTCCGATCCCGAGGTCGATAAAAGAATCCAGACATTAATGTATCAAAAATATATATGGCTTATTTGAATATGAAAAACACATAAAAATTTGCAAAATTTATCATTAATTGAATGCCAAGTAACAAACTACCAATTAGCTACGATGGTGAAGATGGGTTGATTTTAATTCTAAGTACAAAATACCTGAATTCGACAGGTATAAGTACAGAAGAATTGTCATTGACTTTTATCTTTCTTCGTGGCCAAGTGGCTTAGTCACTGTCTATACAAGCTTGCCGACCAGGGTTCGATTCTCGGCCGGAGCCAAGCTCTTGTCTTTGTGTGATTTCGCCTGGGGCTCCGATCCCGAGGTCGTTAAGAGAATCCAAACATTAATGTATCAAAAATATATATGGCTTATTTGAATATTAAAAAAACGTAAAAATGTGCAAAATTTATCATTAATTGAATGCCCAAGTAACAAACTACCAATTAGCTACAAGGGTGAAGATGGGTTGATTTCAATTCTAAGTACAAAATACCTGAATTGGACAGGTATAAGTAGAGAAGAATTGTCATTGACTTTTATCTTTCTTCGTGGCCAAGTGGCTTAGTCACTGTCTATACAAGCTTGCCGACCAGGGTTCGATTCCCGCCGGAGCCAAGCTCTTGTCTTTGTGTGATTTCTCCTGGGGCTCCGATCCCGAGGTCGTTAAGAGAATCCAGACATTAATGTATCAAAAATATATATGGCTTATTTGAATATATATATATATATATATATATTTTTTATATATATATATATATATATATATAAATATATATATTTATATATATATAGTATATATATATATGTGTGTGTGTGTCTGTATGTATGTATGGTAGAGCATATGTATGTATATTATATAAGTATATATATATATATATATATACTTATACACATATATATATATATATATATGTATATATACATATATATATATATATATATATATGTATAATATATATATATATATATATATTTATATATATATATGTGTATGTGTGTCTGTATGTATGTATGATAGTGCATATGTATGTATATTATATAAGTATATATATATATATATATATACATATACATATATATATATATATATATATGTGTGTGTGTGTATATGTATATGTATATATAACATATATATATATATATAAATATTATATATATATATATTATATATATTATAATTATATAATATACATACATATGCTCTACCATACATACATACAGATACACACACACACACACACACATATATATAGTATATATATGTATATATATATATATATATAGGTAAACATGTACGTGGTACTTTTCCGATGGGAATTATGTATAAGAGCATGTATTATTGATTAACTTATCATTTTTTATTCTAGTAAACGAGCAAAGAACTTCAAAGATTGAGGATGAAGAGAAGTAGCCAGAGATTGTCTTAGCAGGAATAGAAATGTAAGTAAACTAATTTCACAAGTCATTCCGTGAAAATTATTTATTTAAATACGAATTTGCAAATACATTGTAAATTGCAAGTATTTTGCAAATATAAATACATTGCAATCTGCAACTAAACTTTGATTTACAAATGCGTTGCAATTTCAAAATGCAGTGCCTAGTTGCAAAAAAAATGCAATTTGTGAATACAACGTAATTTTTGAATACACTGTAATTTGTAGGTATAATGTAATTTACAAACATAATGT
>NC_090741.1:98472383-98474883 GCF_036898095.1 Palaemon carinicauda | reverse complement strand
GGGGAAACCATAGTGATAATCTCAAACAAGGCCTTGGTGTCTTAGAGGGGCCGTTAGTGTAAAAGACAAAATTATTGCAATCACCACACATTATTAGGATATCAATCATAAGATAAATTCTTTAAAAGGAAATTTATGATAAATAAGTCATTATAAAATTTACCTTCAAACAAATCTTTGATGTTTAGCATAAGATAAAACACCAGTCAGGTGCTCATGGAAGCTAAATTCTCAAGACTCGTTAATGGAAGTTATTAATGCAACTAAATTCCTTAGGCTATTGGATTGTCAGATACCTGACCTCTGTGACCCACAGAACAACAGACGGGGAAGCATGACCATAATGAACCATGATGGTCACTTAGTCAGAAAATCTCAAATAAACTTTTTCTATAAGCAATTCTTTGTGAAATTTTATTTTTTCATTCCCTCTAACATTCTTTGGTTATCTTTAACTAATGTACCCGAGCCGTCAAAAAAGTCTATATATTTAAATATTGCCACATACGCGCGCAAACAGAGATTCAACCCTCCCACCCCCCTCCCCCATTCCTAACTACACCCACTGGTTTGGGAATTTATTGGGAGAGTGTGATTTTGAGTGTAATTCTCAGGGTACCCCTCTCACAAGAGTATGACTACACCATCTTCCCCGAGCATGACAGGAAAGGAACATATATATACATACATACATACACACACACATACAGGTATATATATATATATATATATATACATATATGATATATATATATATATATTAATATAGTTAAAACTTCCTCTTTATTATGTATGAGAAATGATGATAATAAATGATAAGTCAATGAAAAAAATAATGATTATAAATGTATATGCAAATTAACTTGCGTTAATGGGCTTTGCTTAAATAATTCACAAAGGTTGTAGCAGCATAAAGTCTTAGTTGATATATATGTGTGTATACAGGATACAGTATTTATATATATATATATATATATACATATATATATATATATATATATATACATATATATATATATATATATATGTATATATATAATATATTATTATATATATATATATATATATATATGTATTTATATATATACATATACATCTATAAGCATATATTAATATATGTATATATAAACATATATATGATGTATATACATATATATATATTATATATACATATACATATATATATATATATATATATGTATATATATATAATATATATGTATATATATATATATATATATGTATATATATATATATATATATATATAAAAATACACACACACATATATATATAGCATACTGTATATATATATATATATATATACATACATATATATATATATATATATACGGTATGCATATATATATGTATATATATATATATATATGTGTGTGTGTGTGTGTGTGTTTGTATGTGTGTGTATGTATGTGGGTAAGTGTATAAACCTTCCATTAGATTGCGATATACGTGTAACCTTTCTGGTCGAGTGTTAAAGGCTTCGTCTATATATCCTAAACCCAATCAAGAATCAATGAAAATAGAATTCAAAATGGTATCCATATCAATTTATGATAATCACCCACCATTATGGATCAACTTAATTCTTCGTAAATCTATTTTCCAGTCAGGTTTCTGCCGACTCTGACGATCACTCTGACTACCAAGTCATTCATTTTTACCAAATATCGATGGATTTTATTGTAAGGCCAACACATTTTTTGAAGACCCTTATTGATTTCATTTTAATCATGATTATCCTCAGTAATTCATCCCTTCTTCAGAACGTTCACCTAATTTGTAAAAAGGCAGCTATTTTTTATGGTTACGTTTTACGTTCTAATCTGATTTGGGAAAGGGCAGGGGTCGTTAATGGATGATTAAAGCTCTCTCTCTCTCTCTCTCTCTCTCTCTCTCTCTCTCTCTCATCATTTACCTTTTAAGACATGAATGAACCCCTTTACCAACTTCCACAAGATCAGTAGACCCACTCATGCCGTACACATATCAAACCATCCATACACGCATTGAGTTGTTCACTTTCATCTTTCACTGACTCATACAATTCCTTTCCCATACTCTTTCACACCATCTATACGACCCTTTCTGTGCCTTTTTCTCTCCTCCTAGCTCCTACCAATATTAAATTATTCACAGTTTTCACTTGCCTATTGTTGCTCATTCCATTTTCAGGGCCGAACCACCACAAAATCCATTGATCAAATTTCCCACATGTGTTGTTGTTTTAACATGTCCACGTGTCTCGACATTTCTCACTTTAAGAGTTTTAGCACAATAGATACTATGTAGACAGTTCATGCCAGCAGCTTTGACCATTTTCTTTCATTCCTATTGAACATCTACACCTTTTTTTCAATATATGTAAATTTCTTTGACTATCTCTTTATACATTCTTATCATGGCTTCTTCAGTAATTCAATCGTATTTCTATCTTTAACATACATCCTGCTATCTTTCTTGCCTCTCTTTATGTGACCTGCG
>NC_090741.1:98425698-98443198 GCF_036898095.1 Palaemon carinicauda | reverse complement strand
ACTAAACAGACAAATGTCTCCTCAATACAATCTTTCCCCTTACGTTATCAGCAGCGGGACTCTTGGACAAAAAGGACAAAAACAAAACATAACATAACCTTAAAACTATATTTCTTCAAACTGCAATACAACATCAACAACCAAAATAATTACACTTATAACTAATCTTTAACTTGATAAATATACCAAAAAAACCGTAACACCATTCAAATAAAAACCCCTAACAAACTTAAAACTAAACCGCACACCAACTCAAAATATGTGTTTATATATATTACGACACCAACACTGTCGCCACACACAAGCCGAACTGTCTTTTCACGGCAAACTACCACTACAGTTTATGGTAACAGAAGAGTTCTTAATTTGCCATAACGGCCTCAACTCCTTGAGTCACAGGTGTCAGTATCATCATCATCGTCATCATCATCATACACAATCTTTATAAACAGGCCAGGTCATCGACAATCGTCAATCCAAAACAGCAGTCTAAATATGATCAGTTCCAGGCCAGGTCATCAACAGTTAATTCAAAAAAAAAAAAAAAAAAAAAAAAAACTCTCAAAGGAGGAATCACGGCCTGCCAAAATAAAAAAGAAAAACACTTACGAACACTCCTAACTAACTGAACTATCGCACTATAATCAAAGATAAATAATAAATTGTTCCTATCATTCACAAACACGACAAGCAAAGATAAACAAAACTGTACTTACTTTTGAAAACCAATGAACACTTCCACGCTGGTAATGATATTGAAGTACATCCAGCGTTCACACAACTGCCTTAAGCTGCAGTCAAATCAAAAAAGCATTCGCTCCGAAACATTCACCACTGTCGTAACCTAACTAAAAAATGTAAACAAACAACCTCAAATATACCGACAGTCTTTCCCACTACAAACAATCATTCGCTAACTACCACTTGTTCTTCAGCGCGCAACGTGGACACACAAACACACATACACACACACAAACACACAAACACACACACACACACCCTCTCACGCGCACGCGCGATTTAGCAAAACTAAAGCAAATGAAATTCTCTCTCTCTCTCTCTCTCTCTCTCTCTCTCTCTCTCTCTCTCTCTCTCTCTCTCTCTCTGGATTTGGCAAAAGAAAATAAAAAAAAAATTAAACAAATATTAATCCTCCACATTCCTCCCCCCTTACTTTGCCAAATCCGTCTCACACAAAACTTACAATATTTTTTTCATTACCCAGTCGCAGTCGGGAACGGGACCTCTACTCCGAGTAACTGGACCCCCATATACTCTCTCATTCACTTCTTCCATCTTACAATCATTCGCTACATGAACACTATTCCTATTTAAATCCCTATCATCTAATATATCATGTACAATGCCATCTACCTCGTTCTCATCTGGCCCTAAAATCTCACTTATTTCTGTCAGCAACTCATCCATTTCATCAAAACCATTTTCAACTTTAATAAAAGATTCATTCATACTACTTATCATTCTCATATCTCTCACTCTCGCATTCGTCATACTTTCTTTTACATCATCTAAGGAAAAGCCACATACACTATAGGTATCATTCATACTCAGCCATGATTCATCGGTATTAATACATTTATCTTCCACACTCACTTGTACATTTACACCCTTGTCCTGCTTATTCTGATTCCCGCCAACAACTACAAAATTTTCCTGTCTTTTATCCCCAGTAAAATTCTCAGACTTCTTTTTCCTTCCATACTCTACTAACACCAATTGCTTATCTTCTAAACCTAATGCCTCACACATACTCGGTTCATACTTGTTCGTTTTCAGCCATTTATTCATACCATTCTCCTGAATATATCTTGGTACCTCCTTCCATTTTCGCAACTGATTGTGGTGTGCCCTAACCTTTTCCACACTACCATCCACACTTACTTTACCTAAAACATAACTCAACCCACTAGAACCAACATCTAACACCTCATATGGACCTTCAAACTTATCACGTACCTTATTGACATTCATTCTTCCTTTTTCAATTACTTCTTTTAACACTTTCTCTCCCACTTTGTAGCTTTCAAATCTCTCATTTGCTTTCTTCCAAACATCTCTATCATTCTCGGACACACTCAATCTTGGTCTTACTATCTTTTCAAAATTCAACATAAACTTACACGGAGACATACCAGTACTCTTGTGCACAGTCGCATTATACGCCCACAACGCACGCCCAACATATAAATCCCAATCATTATCACATGTACTCATCATCCGCAAAATTTCTGTCTAGGTTCTTACAGTCCTTTCAGCCAAACCATTCGCACTTGGCATATACGGAGTCGAATACACATGTTCAATGCCCCATTCTCTTAACATCTGCTCAAACTCCCATCCGACAAACTCCGGACCATTGTCACTTAACATTTTCGCAGGCTTACACACACTCATCGGCAACATCACTTGACTTACCATTCTCGCTACAGTCTCACTTCTTTTATTCTTGATGGGTACTGCATACGCAAACTTGCTCATATGATCGACCATAATAATCATTCCCACATATCTCCTCGCAGTCACAAGCAACGAAAAACAATCAATCACAAACATCTCAAATGGCTCCTTCATACGTAAACCTCAGAACAGGAGGACTTGCATGCATGCTCTGATACTTTCCCTTCTGACAATCCTCACAAGTAGTCGCTACATCCCTACAAATTTGACTCAACCCAGGCGTAAACAACCTCTCTCGCATGCATTCCCACAATTTATTCTTCCCCATATGCCCATACCTGTCATGCACTACCATACACATACTTGCAGCTGCATGCATTAGAAATACAGGAACATATATATCTTCATCCATTCCCCTATGCAAAAAATACACAATATATATTCTTACAAACAATAAATCTTTTAACAACTTTCTTATACGCTTCCAAATCACACGGCCATTCTTCCACCCTAATACCATTTAAAATACATTCACGTAACCTATTTATCTCTAAACATTCACCTTGCATTTCTTCCACCTCTTCTTTGCTCAACAAATCTTCTTCACTTTTTGCAATATCAATCATGCCAACAAAATTCGCCATAAATACACTATTATCCTCAATTACTATTACTTTATAGCCTTTCTTTAAAAGCAAACCCTTACCAACATCAACTGACACATTGTGCAACCTCAAAAAATCTATTCCTATCAAAAAACAACTAGGCATTTCATTCTCTCCCATTACAATAAAATTATGTTCAACTTCCATACTCCCTAGTTTCACCTTCAACCTCACTTCTTCCCAAACAAGTAAACTTCCCTGACCTATTCCATGAATTCTCACACTCGTACACTGTCTTTTCACTTCCTAATTGTACCTCTCAATTTCCCTGATAACCGACTCATTTACTAATGACACTTGAGCACCCGTATCAATTAAACTACAATATTCATTCTCATTTATATTCACATTATGTCATCATCCTTCCTTTTACACCATGCATACATGCATTTACTCTCCTTTCAATTCTGTCACTCACTTCACCAATATGTTCATCATCATATTCACTGTCCTCTATACCCCCATATCTTAGATTAAGGTCACTTGCACCATTATCCTTCTCACTCAACAATTTGCAACATTCCTCATTACATTGAATCCTCAAAATATATTCCCTATCATTCTCCATACATGCCCTATATTCCATCGGTCGATTCCATCCAAAATACAAATACACAGTTACACCATACAACATACTTACCACCATTGATATCTTTGATAATAATTCCCCTTCTAGTACACTACTCTCCTCTTCAAATACCATTTCTTTTGACACTTCATTCATCACCCTTCTCTTAAGCTCAGTTACGCTACCTGGTATTTCCGTATTTAACCCCTCTTGTATTAACTTACTTAAACCCATTAGGATACACTTATATACCATATCTTCCCCTTCACAACTCTGCTCCACAACTAAACCTTCAGGCAACCTTTCAAAACTCTGATTACTCTCTTTATCTTCCATCCTCCCATGCATCCTCGACATCGCATCTGCTATCATATTCTTATTTCCCGGTACATATTCTAACCAAAAAATCAAATTCATTCAAATCCTCTATTGTCCTAGCAACCCTTGCATTCACACACTCCTTCCTTATCATATACACTAGGGGCTGATGGTCGGTACGCACAATGAATTTTACACCATACAAAAATACTTTCAATGCTTTCACACAAAATCGTATTGCAGCCAATTCCCTGCCAATCGTCGAATACTTCCGCTCAGCTTTATTAAATGCTTTACTAACATACGCTATTACTCTCAATTGCTCTTCTCCATTTACTCTCTGCATTTGAACCAAGCAACCACCCATACTAACCCCACTCGCATCCGTATACAACTCTAGCATATTCGCATTTTCACTGTAGTCTGGAAATGCCAAAGTGACGTCTTTCACAGCCTCTTCCTTCAACCTTTCAAACGCTTCTATCATCTGATCATCCCATTTTAACTTCGTACTATTCCTTTTACCCGTCCATTCATTCAAAGGCTTCCCTATACCTGAACAATCTCTAACAAACTTGCGACCAAACTCAACCAAACCAAGAAAACCTCGCAACTCACGCACAGTCCGGGGACGTGGAAATTCTCGCACCTTATTCACAAACTTGTCACTCTTCCTTATACCAGATTCACCCACTACATGCCCAAGAAATTCCACCTCCCTGGACAACCATGTACACTTCTCAAGCTTAATTTTCACACCAACTTCAATTAACCGCCTCAACACTGCCTCAAGCAACCGCATATGTTCCTCAACAGTCTCGCTCGCAATCAGAATATCATCAATAAAAACAGTCACCTTCTGTCGATCGAACCCAGCCAAAACAACATTCATCGCTCTTTGGAAGGCAGCAGGCGCATTAGCAAGACCAAAACTCAACCTTTTAGATTGAAAGTGACAATTTGTACTTGAAAATGCAGTAATGGACCTGCTCCCCTCTGCCAGAGGCATCTGGTAATAGCCCCGACCAAATCTAGTTTAGTAAAAATTTTCATTCCATGCATCTTATAAACACAATCAGACACCACATTCATTGGAAAACGTTCTTTTAACAGTCACTTCATTCACCTTCCTATAATCAATACACATGCGTAAACTTCCATCAGGCTTTCGTACAGGGACAATAGGGCTATTCCAGGCACTCTCACTCCTTTCAATTACACCCATACGCTCTAATTCCTGACACTGCTCCTCTATCTCCTTGGCAATAGGCGGAGAAAAATGCCTGGGACGCTGATATATGGGGGTATCATCACTAAGAACTATTTTAAATTCTGGCAGGTCTGACCCCCCACAATCGTCGTCACCGAGACTCATAACTCTCCGCTTATCCCATAACATCTTAAGCAAACGTTCCCTTTTGACCTCATTTATACTCTCATCTAACTTAATTCTTCCTTTCAACGTATCGTAATCCCAATCGTCATCGTTCTTTACCTTACCAGCCATTACCTGTCTCGCCTTAACATATCTTTCATCCTCTACATTGATCAGTGTATACATACATCCCATGCAATCGCCCTCACGTATACCACGTACTCTCTTCCTCCTAACACTCGGCAACAACCTTACATACACCTGGGGTTCCTGCATATTCATAACACCATCATATATATACGCACTCGTTTTCACCAAATTACCTGCTTCCATACCTTCCACTACATATTCATCCTTGTCACTATTTGAAATTCCCAGACTGCTCGGCCATGCAACTTTTACACTAATAACCTCACCTTTCTTACCCGATAACTTTACACTTTCCTTTGCTATCAACGGCACTCCCTTCCACACCTTCGTACTCACTCTGCCGTCTTCCTTTAAATAAAATTCCCCACAAATATTACCTTTAACCTTTATTTCTATCATATTCACACTTGGATGTACGATCATACCACATTTTTTCAGAAATTTATACCCAAGCAGTACATCATATTTCTCATTCGCTCCCTCAACCACGTAAAAATCATTATCCTTCATCATCAGCCCCCCAATCATAACATTTTCCCGCAACTTCCCTTGCACAGGCATACGCAAATTACCAATACCTTTCACTTCACCCTTACATCCCTTAAATTCACAAACCTCTTTTACCTTATCATATGCATTCCTAAACATTAAATTGACACCACAACCAGTATCAATCAAACCAACCAACTCTACACCATTAAAAATTATTTTCACACTCATGCAATCATGTGCTCTTTCTCCCATCACATCTTCATGCAATAAACCCTTACGAACATGCATCACATTCACTCCCCACACACACGAGGACTCACCCAGCTGAACCCTCTGATTAATTAGTTTCCCGAACATCCTGGCTGACTTGATCCCTTCTTCCTACAAACCCTAGATACATGCCCATCTGCACCACATTCAGTACACTTACCCCGTGGCTCCTTGCACATTCTAGCATAATGACCATCCTTACCACAATTACCACAAATTACATTCATACGATTACTACGGCATCCACTCGCTATGTGCCCAGTCATACCACACCGATAACACTTAACCACTTTCTCTTTCTTACAGTCGCTAATACGATGCCCTGTCTCTCCACACCCGAAACATGCTCCTAATGCCCATCTACACTCGTTCTTTTTATGTCCTACCTTCCCACACCTATAACACCTCTCTTCACGGATACCACTACCTAACCTACCTTGCTGCGCACTAGTACTTCTATCTCTCCAAACTTGATTTCCCTGTCTAAACCCGTCATTTCTCGGCATGGGTATTCCTACATTACTCACCCTAACACTTCTATCTACTACACTATCAGCTACCCTCATTGGCCCTCTCATAACAGCATCTCTAAAACTGCCAAATTCTGGCACACTTTCCTCCATTCCAGTTCTTACACTCACAGATTTACTTTCTTTCATACACCTATCTAACTCGTAATCCTCAACTATCTCTAAAATATCATCCCAAGTCAATCTCTCTCTAGTCCACCTCATTTTCTCCTTCCGTTTCAAATTAATAAACTCACACACACTCTCTGGTACTGTACCCAAAAACTTCTTCATTAGTTCCTTATTTTCATTTATTCCTTCGTCCCCATACTTCTTTCTAGCCAATGTTTCTAACCGACATACATACATCGAGATTGCTTCACCCACCTTCATTCGTGCTTCATCAAAATAATTTTTTCACTTATACCTAACACTACCTTTCATACGTTTTACCTGTTCAATTATCCTCTTCTTTAAACTTTCAAATTCAACCTCTCCTACACTCATTATCACCCCATACATCGTCAACAAATATCCTGACAAAAATTTTCCCAATTCCCTAGCCCAAACTCTCTTACTATCCCCATACTTAGCCTGACAAAACTTTTCATATTCCCTAAAGAAGTCATATACATCCCTACTGCTATGTTCATTAAAACTTTCACACCTAGGTACCTCTCTCATGAACACTGTCTTACAAACTTTCTCTACTTCATTCTCACTACTATCTTCACTGCCTACTCCCTTCTTGTTGCCTTTTGAATACAATGAATCTAATTCTACACTCAAAGTCCTATCTTTAACTATTCCCTTCTTATCCTTTTTCTTACTAACCACCTTCACCCATTCATGATCATCCTCACTCACACCCTGACCTTTCTTCTTTTCTTTCTTCACATTATCTTTACCTTTCTTCTCAGTCTTCCTATCACCCTTCGTTCCAATCTTACTATGTCTAGGCCCTTTACTTTCAATATCACTATCACTACCTTCCCCATTATCACTTACACTATCCTCTTCCACCATCAACCCGTTACCAGAAGCAGAAGCCACTCCTCCGACTGCACCTTCAGCCATGACAGTTTTCATCATCCCCATTACTTGCCCTCCCATTGCTTCCATTCGTTTCTCATTTTCCCGCATCCTCATCTCAACACCCTCTTCCACTCTCTCTACGGTTCCCTTTAACTCCCTAAGCTCCTTTTGCATCGCCTCATTCTCCCAGTGCAACCTCTCATTCTCTACTAGCAACCTCTCCTCACGCTCCTTACTCAGCCGCAATTCCTCCTTCAAAACCCTTAATTGCTCCTCCATTTTTCATCAACCTTAATCCTAATTCCGTCCTTCGTCCTACAGTCCAGCTTCCTATCCCACCTCGGCAGTCCCTGTTCGGGCGCCAAAATTATGTGGCGGGATGTTACAAAAACAACCCCCACACCCTTGAATCACACTAAACAGACAAATGTCTCCTCAATACAATCTTTCCCCTTACGTTATCAGCAGCGGGACTCTTGGACAAAAAGGACAAAAACAAAACATAACATAACCTTAAAACTATATTTCTTCAAACTGCAATACAACATCAACAACCAAAATAATTACACTTATAACTAATCTTTAACTTAATAAATATACCAAAAAAAACCGTAACACCATTCAAATAAAAACCCCTAACAAACTTAAAACTAAACCGCACACCAACTCAAAATATGTGTTTACATATATTACGACACCAACACTGTCGCCACACACAAGCTGAACTGTCTTTTCACGGCAAACTACCACTACAGTTTATGGTAACAGAAGAGTTCTTAATTTGCCATAACGGTCTCAACTCCTTGAGTCACAGGTGTCAGTATCATCATCATCGTCATCATCATCATACACAATCTTTATAAACAGGCCAGGTCATCGACAATCGTCAATCCAAAACTGCAGTCTAAATATGATCAGTTCCAGGCCAGGTCATCAACAGTTAATTCAACAAAAAAAAACTCTCAAAGGAGGAATCACGGCCTGCCAAAATAAAAAAGAAAAATACTTACGAACACTCCTAACTAACTGAACTATCGCACTATAATCAAAGAAAAATAATAAATTGTTCCTATCATTCACAAACACGACAAGCAAAGATAAACAAAACTGTACTTACTTTTGAAAACCAATGAACATTTCCACGCTGGTAATAATATTGAAGTACATCCAGCGTTCACACAACTGCCTTAAGCTGCAGTCAAATCAAAAAGGCATTCGCTCCGAAACATTCACCACTATCGTAACCTAACTAAAAAATGTAAACAAACAACCTCAAATATACCGACAGTCTTTCCCACTACAAACAATCATTCGCTAACTACCACTTGTTCTTCAGCGCGCACCGCGGACACACAAACACACATAAACACACACAAACACACAAACACCCACACAAACACACACACACACACCCTCTCTCGCGCATGAGCGATTTAGCAAAACTAAAGCAAATGAAATTCTCTCTCTCTCTCTCTCTCTCTCTCTCTCTCTCTCTCTCTGGATTTCGCAAAAGAAAATAAACCAAAAATTGAACAAAAATTAATCCTCCACATCCTGCTTTTACAAATAGGTTTGTCGCTTAGTTAACAATAATGTTAATGATAAATGTTAACTGTAGCCATCGGACCCCTTTCCACCGATAAATCTCTAAGACATCCAAAATCATTACAAATATATTTATTAAAATACTTTGCAATACAACTTATAAAATGCCGTAGCAGTTTTCGTAACTTTCAGTATTGGGAAAGAGGCGAAATAGCTGATCTCCTCTGTGAAATATATTATGTGTCAGTCATTGTAATGCAGTGTCATTTTATCTCACGCGTGAAGGGTAATCCAATCAGAGTTTCGAGAGAGAGAGAGAGAGAGAGAGAGAGAGAGAGAGAGAGAGAGAGAGAGAGAGAGAGAGAGAGAGAGAAATATGAGAGTTGGTTCTTCTGTGACAGTATTAAGAAAAGTGGAGAGAAAGCGAAAGGTACTTTCTGGGAGAGAGAGAGCTTAGCTGTGACAAAAGCAAGAAAAGGAGAGAGAGAGAGAGAGAGAGAGAGAGAGAGAGAGAGAGAGAGAGAGAGAGAGAGAGAGAGAGAGAGAGAGAGAGGGGAGGGGTGGTTCTTCTCTGAAAATATTAAGAATAGAGGAGAGAAAGAGAAAGCGAAGAGATGAAAGAAGTGGTGTTAAATCCCATATCAATTTAGTATAAAAATCAAATGAGTTAACACTACGCGCTCGTATACATACATTTCTTGTATAGTAGTACAAACTGAATTGTTACCATTATTTGAATTAAATATTAACTAATTTCAATACTACATTTCCTAAAAACATTTATTTGTAAATCTCTTTTTAAAACCTTAGGCTTATAGAGTAAACTCCTGTCAGTATCTCACACCTGTATATTTTCCCTGTTGGAGCCCCTGGGCTTATAGCATCATGCTTTTCCAACTAGGGCTGTAGCTTAGTAAGTAATAATAATAATAATAATGATAATAATAATAATAATAATAATAATAATGATGATAACTATCAAGAGAGACTTATGTCTGCCTCTTTGATACTGAATATAGATCTTTATAATCTTTTTTTAATGATTACTTAATGAACATTTCATACTTTGCAAAAGAAGGGGAAGTTAAAATTGAAAATACTGAAAACTGGATTCACTCTATACTGGCATTCTTGAAATTCCTGAAATCTCATTTGGCTAATTCCAGTTGCTGACTAATCACGGAATGGAATGTGCCTTTTATGGGAACACAGAGGGTGGGATGTTAATAGCCCCATAAACATTCTCTCTCTCTCTCTCTCTCTCTCTCTCTCTCTCTCTCTCTCTCTCTCTCTCTCTCTCTCTCTCTCTAGGTATTATTATTATGATTATGATTACCCTCATCGTTGTTGTTATTGATGATAATAATAAGGATGGTATCAATAAGTTTATCAAGAGGATTATGCATGTGACAAAGTTTTCTATACTTATTTTTCTGTTGTGAAAATTAAATAATTGTACAAATTTATATTTTTTCATAGAATGGGCTCTTTCTAAGCAGAATAACATTGAATGATAGAATACTATTATTGTTATTATTATTATTATTATTATTATTATTATTATTATTATTATTATTATTATTATTATTATTATTATTATGTCGGATCTTTATATTTCTTGAAACAAACTGACGGATTTTTAATATAAGTAAAATTGATGTCGTTGTTTTGTTACAATTATTATTGTTACTACTATTATTATTATTGTTATTATTAGTAATAGTTGTTGTTGTTGTTATTGTAGTAGTAATTTGTTGTTGTATTATGCATTCTAAAAATAAACATGGTGTTCTGAACAAGCTTCCACGCGTTGTGATTCGAACGGGAGACAAGGCTGAAAAATCCATTTTATCACTCCATTGTACAGCGTCTTTCATAATGATGTTGAAATAAGATTTCATTATCATTATCCAGATCAATTATCCCACCAATTAATTCGAGATTAGAAATAAGGCTAACTTCCTCAGAAGGAGCTTTTCCCTTTTAGTCTTGAAAGCATTCAAGGAGTTTTTACGCGTGAAGGATTGCAATGAAAGGCATCATTATCCGTTCATAAACCCATAAAACAAGGATTTGAGAGAGAGAGAGAGAGAGAGAGAGAGAGAGAGAGAGAGAGAGAGAGAGAGAGAGATTTGACAACATAGTCCTGTGTGGAAGGATATTTTTCTGATTTTTATAGAAATTCTAGCTGGTAATCTTTGCTCCGATTTCTTATCTTTTTTTCAAATAAGAAATAATGAATTTGATGTATATATATATATATATATATAGATAGATATATATATATATATATATATATATATATATATATATAAACACATATATACATACATATATACATATATATATATATATATATATACATATATATATATATATATATATATATATATATATATATATATATATATATATATATATATATATGTATATTTATATATATATATATAATATATATATATATATATATATATATATATATATATATATATGTATGTATATATATATATATATATATATATATAAACAAATATATACATACATACATACTTATATATATATATATATATATATATATATATATATATATATATATATATATATACTGTACATGGACATAGGAAAATCTTTTGATAGATTGATAAAAAGACTATGTGATGGATTCATGCAGGGGAAGGTTTTGTCATATTTCATAGTCGAGAGAATGAAGTGACTGGTTGCAGGTGGAATTATGCAGATGATGGGTAAGCTACGTCTTTTGTTTGAGCTATGTCTTTTGTTTAATTTATGAAAGAGATTTGATAATAGATGTAGGGGAAAAGTTTACATTGTAGAAAATGGGACCTAAAACGACTGTTCTTTGGTTATTTTTTCTTTATTCAGTGCTGGTTTAGAACAATGGAAAGAAATTGCGGAAGGTGTTAAAAGAATTTGAAAATTTTTGGAAGGGAAAATTTGATAGTAGATTTAAGCAAGATTAAGACTGTAATGGTGTATTAAATACCAGGAAAATTGAAGTAATTAATTCGTATTTGGGAAGAAATAAATCTGATGGCATTTGGATGATATGTGTTTAGCTATAGAATACTAGAGACATGAAGGGTAGCAAGATGAGTTACCAAAAAAAAAAAAAAAAAAAAAAAAATTATGAAATCCTGAAGAGTTTGTGGCAGCTAATCTAGCTTGAATGAAGGATTTTTTGAGTCAACATTCCTTTTTGGAAGAGAAGTATAATAGTTGAATCTGAATGAAAAATGAAAGGTTCAAGCTCTAAAAAGGAGCTATTTGCATAGTATATATGACATAAGAAGAATTTGGAAGGCAAGGCGTACAAAATATAGAGTATATAAGAGGTGGTAAAAAATTTATCGAACTTGGAGAAACAGTTTAATATATTTTAAGGTGGTTTCATCATGGGGAAAGTATGGAGGACGATAGGTTGGTGTGGTGGAGAAAGTGTCATTAAAAAATCTCAGAAAGAAAAGCAAAGACTCAAAATGCATGATGTAAGAAGTATTAGAAACAAATGGATTCAATAAAAGATGCAATGCAAGAAGTAATTGTAAAAAGGCCCTCAACTATAGATTTCATAGGTGAAGTAGATGAAATGTAAGATGTCGTAAAAACGGATGGGTTCAATAATATCTGGAATTTAAGGCGTGTAAGAAACGAAGGGATTGAACAACAGATCAATTAATTGGAAGAAGTATTAGAAACAAAAGGTCTCTAACTATAGATTGATTGTAAGAAGTATTAGAAACAAAGGGCTTCAACCACAGATTGATTGTAAGAAGTATTAGAAACAAAGGGCTTCAACCACAGATTGATTGTAAGAAGTACTAGAAACAAAGGACTTCAACTATATATCAATTATAAGAAGTGTTAGAAACATAGGGCTTCATCTATAGGTGGATTGTAAGATGAATTAAAAACGAATAGCTTAGCAATAAATTGTTTGTACGAAGTATTAGCAAGAAAGGTTTTCAACAATAAATCTATTTTAAACCATATTAAAAATGAACGACTTTAGCAATACACGGAATAGGAGAATAATCAGAAACAAAAGCTACAACAATAAGATAGCATGTAAGAAGTATTGGTCGCAAAAGTCTTCAACAATAAATCGATTGTTATAAATATTCAAAACCAATGCCTTCAGGCAACAATAAGTGGAATGTTTGAAGTAATTTAAATGGCTTTCAAAGGTATATCAACTATAAGAAGAATAAAAAACGAAGGGCTTCAGTAGTAGATGAAATGTGAAAAGTATTGGACAAAAAATGGCTTCAACAATAAATGGAATTTTTGAACTATGACATATGAAAGGCTTCAATAGTAGATGGAATTAAGAACTATTACAAATGAAAGGCTTCAACAATATGTGGAATTTAAGAACTATTTTAAATGAAAGGTTTCAACAATAGATGAAATTTGAGAACTATTACAAACGAAAGTATTCAACAATAAATGGAATTTATGAACTATTACAAATGAAAGGCTTATAAAATACATGGAATTTAATAATTATTTCAAATGAAAAGCTTCAACAAGAGATGGAATTAAGATCTATTGCAAATTAAAGGCTTCAACAATAAATTGAATTTAAGAACTATTATAAATGAAAGGCTTCACCAATAGATGACATTTACGAACTATTAAAAATTAAAGGCTTCCAAAAGAGATAGAATTAAGAACTATTACAAACGAAAGGGCTCAACGATGATTGAAATTTAAGAACTATTATAAATGAAAGCCTTCAACAATAGATGGAATTTAAGAACTATTACAAATTAGAGTCTTCAACAATAGATGGAATCAAGAACTAAGACAAATGAATGGCTTCAACAATAGATGGAATTTATGAACTATAACAAATAAAAGCCTTCAACAATAGATGGAATTTTAAGAACTATTACAAATGAAAGGCTTCAACAGTAGATGGAATTCAAGAACTATTATAAATGAAAGACTTCAACAATAGATGGAATCTAAGAACTATTTAAAATGAAAGGCTTCAACAATAGATTGAATTCAGAACTATTACAAATGGAAGGCTTCAACAATAGATAGAATGTAAGAATTATTACAATTTAAAGGCTTCATTAATATATGGAATTTAAGAACTATTACAAGTTGAATGTCTTCAACAATAGATGGAATTAAAGAACTATTTCAAATAAAAGGCTTCAACAATAGATGGAATTTAAAAACTATCTCAAGTGAAAGGCTTCAACAATAGATGGAATTATGAACTATTACAAACGAAAGGCTTCAGTAATAGATGAAATTAAGAACTATTACAAAGGAAAGGCTTTAGCAATGGATGGAATTAAGTACTATTAAAAAGGAAAGGCTTCAGCAATAGATGAATTTAAGAACCATTACAAATAAAAGGCTTCAACAATAGATGGAATTATTTAAGAACTATAACAAAGGAAAGGCTTCAACAATAGATGGCATTTAAGAACTATTACAAATGAAAGGCTTCAACAATAGATGGAATTATTTAAGAAATATAACAAAGGAAAGGCTTCAAAAATAGATGGCATTTAGGAACTATTACAAATGAAAGGCTTTAACAATATATGGAAATTAAGAACTATTGCAAACGAAAAGATTCAACAATAGATGAAATTTAAGAACTATTACAAATGAAAGGGTTCAACAATAAATGGAAATTAAGAACTATAGCAAAGTAAAGGCTTCAACAATAGATGACATTTAGGAACTATTACAAATGAAAGGCTTCAACAATGGATGGAAATTATGAACTAGTACAAATGAAAGGATTCCCCAATAGAGGGAATTTAAGAATCATTACAAATGAAAGTTTTCAACAATAGATGGAATTTAAAAACTATTACAAATGAAAGGCTTCAAAAATAGATGGAATTTAAGAACTATTACAAATGAAAGGGTTCAACAATAAATGGAAATTAAGAACTATAGCAAAGTAAAGGCTTCAACAATAGATGACACTTAGGAACTATTACAAATGAAAGGCTTCAACAATGGATGGAATTTAAGAACTAGTACAAATGAAAGGATTCACCAACAGAGGGAATTTAAGAATCATTACAAATGAAAGGCTTCAACAATAGATGGAATTTAAGAACTATTAGAAATGAAAGGCTTCTACAATACATGAAAATTAAGAACTATACCAAAGGAAAGGCTTCAACAATAGATGGCATTTAGGAACTATTACAAATGAAACATAAAATTTAAGTTTTAATTCTATAATCATATATTTCATCTCATCGGATAATTATAAATTACCTTTGTTAAAATGTTTACGTCATTAGATGCATAGAAAAAGGTGACAAAAGAAATGGAAAAAATAACTATTCATCGCTTGAAATAATCATAATGGCCTATTGTGAGGGTCTTAAAAACTCCCAAATCAGAGGACCCAAATTAAGCTCATTTTTGTTTGCGTAAATCAAAACAACCAGGATTCGTTTTGTGGACGAAATAACGCAAACATCAAACGCTTCCAAAGAAAATATTTACTATTTATAGAGAGGATCAGAAAGTGTTTTTGACTTCTGTTCAACTGTAAGTTCAAAGATTGATGTTGTTGGGTGGTACACTTTTGTTATATATTTACACACATACACTCACACACACACACACACACACACACACACACACATATATATATATATATATATATATATATATATATATATATATATATATATATGTATATATATACCTATATATAGATATATATATATATATATATATATATATATATATATATATATATATATATATATATATATATGTATATATATATATACGTATATATATATATATATATATATATATATATATATATATATATATATATGTATATATATACGTATATATATATATATATATATATATATATATATATATATATATATATATATATATATATATACACATGTATATATATATATATATATATATATATATATATATATATATATATATATATATATATATGCATATATATGGCATAAATATATTCATATATATATATATATATATATATATATATATATATATATATATATATATATATATATTTATATATATAAATATATATATATATTTATATATATATATATATATATATATATATATATATATATATATATATATATATATATATATATATATATGGCATAGATATATATATATATATATATATATATGCATATAAATATATATATATATTTATATATATATATATATATATATATATATATATATATATATATATATATATATATATATATATCACTTTATAGAAAATATAAATGATGATAAGATAAGAAACGGGCAAATTCCCAATATAGCCGGAGCAATTCCTACTACCTTAAGGTAGTAGGAATTTTGCGAGAGATTAACCATAAATTGGATCTGTTTTTGGAATCTAAATTGAGTATTCATGATGAGACTGTTTAGCCAAATTTCCTTTATGGAATTGACATGAAGAAATTAATTGTTTACGTAGCCCCTGTTTCCTGGTTGATAGGATGAGAAGAGTACAAATATTCTTCTTCTTCTTCTTTGTCTGCGTCTTTCCTCACTTTTATGTGGGGTCGATAGCTGTCCAGCGTTCTCCATCTACCTCTGTCCCACACATCATCACAGGCTAATTCCTTTGATCGAAGGTCATCCTTAATACAGTCCATCCACCTTCGCTTTGAGAAGTGTACAAATATGAAGAAATGAAAAGACGCATCAAAGATTTTGGAGTGGGTTTGGTCATGTGGAGAGACTGATTAAAAATAGGTTAGGGTAAAGACCAGTGTGAATTATGTAGTAAGAAGTACGAGAAGAATCCATAGAAGGGATGGCCATCAAATAAAAAGGTCTTGGTGTTCATGAAGCCTAAGGGGAAGGTGAGGAAAGCGCAGTGTGTCAGAGGTTCTACATGATGCTGCCAAACTTCTTATATTTTACTGCACAGATGTTTCATCCATGATTTAGTAAAGTGTATATAAAGATGGATCTGTTATGATTGTTTTCACTGGATCCATCCCATATCAAGCAAAACAGCTTGCTATTGAGAAAATATATATACATCGGAAATAGGAAATTAGTATAATTCTGTTATTTCAACAACTGTCTACTAGAAATCTCTCTTTCTCTCTCT
>NC_090741.1:98413198-98415698 GCF_036898095.1 Palaemon carinicauda | reverse complement strand
CGGATCGGTCTTGTGGACCCACCCGAAAGGCCGTAAATTAACTCACAGAAATGAATATCCATACATAAAATATAGAAGAAGAATTAAAATGATCAAAGGAAATAAGTGAAGGACAGAGTTAATGGATAACCTACTGTACCTCAGCGGTGACTAATAACCTGTAAATCACGAATTCAAGACTCCTCAAGATTTGATAGATTTCATTGAAATACAAAAACTTTCTTTCTATTGAAGACATCCAGAGGTGCTACCGGCAGAGCCGTCAGTAACCATTGCCTTATCCCCTCTGGTCCTAAATTGGTAGACAGAGAATGTCAGCGCTGATCATATATATATAAATATTCGGGCTTCAAAACATAGACAACAGAGGAGCAACCCGTCATAGCCTATGAGGCTCGTAAGCCCTGTTTAATCCTTTTAATGGATTTATGTAATCAAAATCCTTTGCCCCAACGCTTCAAACCAAGATCGAATTTTTCGATGAAGTGATACAAAGGAGGTCATTTAAAGGGATAGCTTTGCAAGGCTCCTTAAGTAGAGGAAAAAACATCCATATTAACGGGTGAAAGACGAAAGGATTAGAAACAGAAATGATACTTTATTTGACGAATTATACAGTTATTATTATTGTTGTTATAGTTAGTATTGTTGTTCTTATTTTCATCATTAGAAATATTTACGGCCTCTCAAAACTGGATATCCAGCCTCAACGGGACATGAAATATTCTTTGCCAAATACATGACATAGTTCAAATAGTACTGATTCCAATAGGTAAAGTCGGTCAGCTATTATCATTATTATTTTCATTTCTAGCTAAGCTACAACGCTACTTGGTAAAACAGGATGCTATAAGTCTAAGGGCTCAAACGAGGAAAATTGCCCAGTAAGAAAAAGAAATACGGAAACACATAGAATAGTATACATGAGTGGTACAAGAGATTGCGAGCCAATGTTGGCTATGGCACTACCCAAGTCTATAAAACAACGGTTTGATTTTAGAGTGTTCTTCTCCTAGAAGAACCGCCCAGAAAACTCTGGTTCTTATAAAGAACCAATTTTTTTAAATACTGAAGCATATGTCACAAACAGTAGAGATCATTTCTGCTCTCCACTTTGAGAAATACTGAGGACACATGGAATGTCTCGAAACTTTCAGTAATGATATACTTCTTTACTCAAAGTTGATTTTTATCAGGGTTTGGATTGTCTTAAGTTGCTAGATTACGTTGACATTTGTAAGTATTTACAGTGATTATAATTTTCTTATGATTTGTCCATTAAAATGTATTCAACGGAGAAGAATCTATTTTTCGACCAAGAAATTTATTTTCCGACCCAATAAAAAAAATTTTCGACCCAAAAATCATTATTCGACAAAGGAAATTAATTTTTTCGACCAAGAAATTTATTTTCCAACCAAGAAAATTTTTTCAACCAAGAAAATTTGTTCGACTAAAAAAAATTATTTTTCGACTATGAAAATTAGTTTTCGAACAAGAAAATTATTTTTTCGAACAAGGATATTATTTTTTAGAATAAAAACAAATATTTTCTGACCAAGAAAATATTTTTTCGACCAAGGAATTTTGTTATTCGACCTAGAATTATTAATAATGGCTAAATACAAATCGGACATTGACTTTTTACCAACAACACAGTTGCTATTTATAGCATGATTGAAAATCCTGCCAATGAAGCTAAATCTAATTGGAAAGGGCGACGCCCTACGAATCTTTCCTTTTAGATCAGGTAATGAGATATGTAGTGAGGAAGAGATTACCTTTAATGAGGTAGTTCGCAAGAGAGAGAGAGAGAGAGAGAGAGAGAGAGAGAGAGAGAGAGAGAGAGAGAGAGAGAGAGAGAGAGGCTGGCAGGGAGGATATAATCTCAGTTCATTTACTTATTATTGCTTTACAATTTTAGTGACATTGTTTTTGATAACGAATCTCGTAAGAATTTAAAAGATTCATGCAACTGTCAATTATCTTATATATTTTTACCTCTGACAAACAAGTTTGGTGGAGGGTACGTTTGTTTGTTTGTAAACAACTTCCTGGCCACAATTTTACTCGTAGAGTAGTAACACTTTCATGAATTAATTGTCTTGTCGGGATATCAAAGTGATTCAATTTTGAATGTCATAAGTCAAATGTCATGGTCAAGGTCGAGCAACAGGTCGACCGACTTCACCTTAAGGCAAGCTGGTTTCTAGGAATAATCTGCCGCGATGGAGGTCTGCACTCTCAGAAGGCTTTTCTAGTTTTATACTTACTTCTGACGTATGGAGAGTAATTCAATTAGTTTGGCTATAAAGCATTCCCCAATTGTACGTCTTCCCGATTTTTACACGAACTTCAATCATATGACTATGCATTTTTAAGAAATAGTTTACGCGACCCGTCAAAAATGACGGTTAAATATTTATTCAAATATGCACACACACAGATTCACCCCTTCCAACACCCTACGCCCTGTCCTCGCAGGGTACCCCTTCTCGTC
>NC_090741.1:98405698-98408198 GCF_036898095.1 Palaemon carinicauda | reverse complement strand
ACTGCACGTGACATATATTAAAGGGTAAAATCCACAGGAAACAGGAAAGGAAAAGACCAGGTACCAAGCGCTTTCGTGTATTACGTACACTTCTTCAGGGTACAAAGTGAAATAGAAAATAAAATCATACAATAAAGAAACCTACCAAAACTGAAATAAAAGCCACAAACTAGCAAAGCATCATCAATATGCTAAAATAACAAACAGTCGTTAAAAATGAATAAACAAGTGTAGTTTAAAATAAAATACTAGTAATATAACAATCGTTAAACTAAATGTTTACATTGTACTTCTTTACAATTTCATTAACAAGATGAGTGTCTAGTTTAAAAAGACCAGAACTGAGATAAACAACCCTTTCACCACGTTCTGGTATCCCCATTTTTATCGTAAATAGTAAGTATGTATAGGTTATATTTTACACACACACACACACACACATATATATATATATATATATATATATATATATATATATATATATATATATATATATATATATATATATGTGTGTGTGTGTGTGTGTGTGTGTGTGTGTGAGTGTATACATACGTTAGAGCTAATTGGGAAATATATAGAATGATATGTATGTACGTATGTATATGCGTCACACTCAACGATAATACCCAATATCGACTTACGTCCCACCATCCCCCTTCCACCTCCACCCCACCCCCCACAAGGCTAATGGGGTGAGGATATTGCAATTACTACTAATGGCAGACTGAGCTAATTGCAATCGCATTTGCAAAGATAGTCCAGTGAAGTTCCTTGCTCAGAGTTGTGATCCGACGATACGTGATTATCATCTGATGATTGGGTATTTTCATTTGTTTGGTTTTCATTACTGTTGTTATTGTTTTTGTCTTTTCGTTGCTCAAGCATTGACATTTTTTAAAATACCAATCCTTTTTAATGTTGTTGTTGTTTTCCTTATATGTTTTTTTTATATAAATATAAAGTAAAATTATCGTCATTGATATCGCCATGAATATTATTTTTAATTTTAATTTTTAACAAATATCCATCTCAAGCTTCTACTATCATATAGACTTGTTAAAAGATCACAAAACAATTCATTCTTTAATAAGGAAAATATTATATCGTTATCGGTTACTTTCAACTGCTAAAGAAAATAAGAAAGTCACTTATCTGCTAAGAAACATTATCTTTAAACACGTATCGTCTTCTTTCTTATCGTTACGGTGTCGGTTATTATTATTATCATTATTACTTGCTAAGCTACAACCCTAGTTGGAAAAGCAGGATACAATAAGCCCAGGGGCTCCAACAGGGACAATAGCCCAGTGAGGAGAGGAAAAAGGGAAAAATAAAATATTTTAAGAAGAGTAACATCATTAAAATAAATATCTCCTATATAAACTTTATAAACTTTAACAAAACAAGAGGAAGAGAAATTAGATAGAATAGTATGCCCGAGTGTACCCTCAAGCAAGAAAACTCTAACCTTTAACAGTGCAAGACCATGGTACAGAGGCTATGGCACTACCCAAGACTAGAGAACAATGGTTTAATTTTGGAGTCTCCTTCTCCTAGAAGAGCTGCTTACCATAGCTAAAGAGTCTCTTCTACCCTTAGCAATAGGAAAGTGGCCATTGAACAATTACAGTACAGTAACCCCTAGGGTGAAAAAGAACTGATTGGTAATCTCAGTGTTGTCAGGTGTATGAGGACAGGGGAGAACATGTAAAGAATAGGCCAGAATATTCGGTGTATGTGTAAGCAAAGGGAAAATGAACCGTAACCAGAGAGAAGGATCTAATGTAGTACTGTCTGGACAGTCAAAAGATGCCATAACTCTCTAGTGGTAGTACCTCAATGGTTGCCTGATGCGCCTCTGCAATGCCTTCTATCAAAGACATCCTCTTCCACTAAGACTCTTCTCTCCATATCATCCTTCACCGTATCTACCAATCTAATTATCTTCCTCCTTCCTGATCTCCTCTCCTAACAGGTTCCTCCTAAGCCCTCCTCACTCCTCTTCACCATACATCCTAAACACTTGCCCACACCATCTCAGTCATGACATTTTTATTCCATTTGTAATATTTACCAAACCTGCCATTCTTCTCATTCATCATTTTCCATTCATTAAGGCCGTGTCATTCCAATAATTCACCTCAGCATTCTCATCTCTGTTCTCTTGAGCTTTGCTTCCACTTTTTATCTTGATGCCCACGTCTCTGATCCGTACCTTAAATACTGGTCTTATTGCTGGACTTGATTAGCATCTTCTTACCACATACCACTTCTATTACGTCCCTCCACTTCCCCCAGGCTGCTTTTATCCTATTTTCACCATAGCTTCAGTCTTATCCTTATTCAGCCTCAAGCCACCCCTTTCCAAAGTCTCTTGCCACTTACAACTGTTCTCTGTAAGTCTTCCCCCTTTTAATCAGTATTCACCTAATCACCTGCATATAGACAGCAACTCCAACAACTGTAGAAGGGGGTGTAAAAATACTACCACCGTATGTCT
>NC_090741.1:98390698-98400698 GCF_036898095.1 Palaemon carinicauda | reverse complement strand
ATATATATATATATATATATATATATATAAATTTATATATATATATATATATATATATATATATATATATATATATATATATATATATATATATATATATATATATATATATATATATTCTAATTTGCCAGTGAGATATGTGGATGAAGAAATGGAAAGGCGGTCCAAAGGGGGTTCTAACTCACAAGAATAATCTAGAAAAGAGAGACTTTTTCAAATGATCTATGGACTAACAAAAAAGGTCTTTGCACAGAAGTTTCAGGACACAGAAGAAAAGTTTGAGGAAAAAAAGGTTGTTTGGGTGAAGTCTTGCAATTTAATTTTGCAAGTTTGAAAAGGTGCGATGAAAAAAAAGTGGTTTTGGAAACCAGTAAAATACTTAAAATATTTTTTTTTCTTCAATGTTCAGTTTTATTCGTTCTCATTTTACTTTGATATCACTGTTATTAAAAGGGAAATACTTTATCTAAGAAAATCTGTCATTATAAAAATTCAAGGAAATTGTGTTTTGCGATGAAATGGAAGACAAGAAACCCTATATGTATGCGCATACTACTGTTTATACTTTTTTTTACATACATACATCAATCTTTACATACACATATGGTTGTCCTTAGACAAGAAACCACCATAGAATCCCAGACGCCATTATTATTATTATTATTATTATTATTATTATTATTATTATTATTATTATTATTATTATTATTATTATTATTATTATTATTATTATTATTATAGGTAAACTACAATCCTAGCTGGAAATGCAGAATACTATAAACCCAAGGTCTCTAACATAGAATAATAGACCAGTGAGAAAAGGAAATAAAGAAATAAATAAACGACTAGAGAAGTAATGAACAAACAGAATGATACAGTTTTAGAACAGTAAAAAATTCAAAATAATCTTTCATATAAACTATAAAGAGAGACTTATGTCAGCCTGTTCAACAGGAAAACATTCGTAGCAAGTTTGAACTTTTGGAGTTCTACCCATTCAACTGCCTCATTAGGAAGATCATTCCACAATTTGGTCATAGCTGAAATGAGACTTCTAAAATAATATGTTGTAGTGAGTCTTATGATGGAGAAGGCAATGAATGTTAGAGTTATTGATAGAGATATGAATCTTATGCAACATTCATAAAGAACTAACTGTACGATGATGCCAGAGATTAATATCTAGATCAGGAATAAGAAATATCATAGACTGCAAGTTCCTGTCCAACAAATTAAGATGAGATTCAGCAGCTGATGACAAGATCTCAGACCAATATTCGAAACAAGACAGAACTGAAGAATTTTAACACTTCTTCAGAATAGATTGATCACCGAAAATCTTGAAAGACTTTCTCAATAAGCCAATTTTTTTGTGCAGTTGAAAAAGAAACGGACCGAATGTTACTCAAAATTAGATTTACTATCAAGAATCACACCTAAATTTTTAGAAGAGTCATATATAGTTAAAGAATTATTATAAATGTTGAGATCTTGATGTTGAGGAGCCACTGTCCTCGACCTACATAAAATCATACTTTGTTTTGTATGGATTCAACTTCATGCCCCAAAGTATGCACCATGTACTAATTTCATTTAGATCTCTATTAGGGATTCAGCAACTCTAGCACCACATCCAAGAGATAGAATTGATGAAAAGAGAGTAACATCATCTGCATATGCCAAAGGACATGTTTGTATATAGTATGAAAAGTAATGGGCTAAGAACACTACGCAGAGGAGCAACAGATATCACATTCCTATACTTGCCATGGGTCCCATCAACAACAACTCTCTGTAATCTATTATAAAAAAATCCAATAATGATGCTATGAAAAAACCCACCTACTTCCAACTATTTGAGTTTGAAATCTAGGGCCTCAAGATTAACATGGCCAAAGACAACAGTAAAATCAAGGCCAATCATACGAACATTCTGACCAAAATCAATGTATTTCTATACAGCATTGAAGATTGTAAGAAGGGCATCACATGATACAAGGGCTTTACGAAAGCCAAATTGCAAACTAATGAAAATGTGATTACCTTCAGCATACCTATTTAAACGTTTTGTAGAAGGAAATTGAAAAACTTTAGATAATGAGGGATTTAGGAAAATTCTGAAGTTATCAGGTGGACTAGAGCTACCACAAACATTTACATAATGAAGTAACATAATCATTACTAATTCTCCACTGTGGCGGGATGTCACAAGAACAATCCCCACACCCTTGATCACACTAACTGACCAATGTCTCCTCTACACAAACTTTTCCCTTACGTTATCATAAACTGGTCTCTTAGACAGAGGGGAAATTAAAACAAACCATAATCTTAATACTATATTCCTTAAAACTAAAATAATTAAAAAAACCTTTCCACAATCAAATAAATCCTAACAAAACTTAAAACTAACCACACACCAAAACCAATATTTGTTTATGTGTGGACCTCTTTGTCCACCCAAGGGTCAACAGTTCTTTTATAGCCCAACCACAACTCTGTAGCCACCGGAACACTGACAAATTTCAACACACAATTGTATTAGTTGACTTTGGTTGTGAACGTTATCATCATCATCATCATCATCATCATACGTGATCATAGTGGTAATACACAAGCCAGGTCATCAATGGTTCAGCAATCCAAAAGAGCAGTCTAAATATAATCAATTCCAGGCCAGGTCAGCAACTATAGATCGGCATTCAAAAAATAACTCTCCAAAGGAGGAATTACGGCTCAGAAAATAAATCAACACTTCCACGCTAGTAATAAATAATAATGATAATAATAATAATAATAATAATAATAATAATAATAATAATAATAATAATAATAATAATAATAATAATAATAGTCCAGCATTCACACCTGCCTCTAGCTGCAGTCAACTAAAAAATTATTCTTCGCCCAAGACATGCACCATTGTCCTAACCTAGCTAAAGCATAAACAAACAATCTCATTTATACCAACAGTCTTTCTCACAACAAACAGTCAATATACTAACTACCTCTCTCTCTCTCTCTCTCTCCCTCTCTCTCTCTCTCTCTCTCTCTCTCTCTCTCTCTCTCTCTCTCTCTGAATTTGGCTCGTCCCCCCTTACTTTGCCAAATCCGTCTTACACAACACTTACCTAAATTTTTTCATAACCCAGTCGCAGTCGAGAACAGGACCTCTGCTTCGAGTAACTGGGCCTTCATATACTCTCTCATTCATTTCTTCCATATCACTATCATTCAATGTCCTATTTTGATTCTCATCTGAACTCCCATCATCTAATATATCATGCCCTGTCCCATCTACCTCACTATCATCTGGCGCTAAAATCTTACTTATTTCCTTCAGCAATTCATCCATTTCATCAAAATTATTTTCTACTTTAATAAAAGATTCATTTATACTAATTATTCTCCTATCTCTCATTCTCGCATTCGTCATACTTTCTTTTACATCATCTAAGGAAAAGCCACACAACTACAGGTATCATTCATACTCAGCAATGATTCATCTGTATTAACACATTTATCTTCCATACTCACCTGTACAGTTACACCCTTGTCATGCCTAGTCTGGTTCCTACATATGCCTATAATTTTCCCTTGCACTTTATCCTCACTAAAATTTTTCAAACGCTTCATTTTCCTATATTCAACTAAGACTAATTGCTTATTTCCCAGCCCTAATTTCTCATGCATACTAGGTTCATACTTACTCATTTCCAACCAATTATTCATCCCATTCTCACGAACATTGATCCTATTCCTTCCACACACACAGGAGGACTCACCCAGCTGAACCCTCTTCACTCTAGTTAACCAAACATCCTGGCTGACTTAATCCCTTCTTCCTACATACTCTAGCTACATGCCCATCTACACCACATTTAGTACACTTACCCACGGCTACTTGCATATTCTAGCATAATGGCCATCCCTACTACAATTACCACAAATCACATTCATACGATTACTATGACATCCACTCGCTATGTGCCCAGTTACACCACACCGATAACATTTAACCTCTTTCTCTTTCTTACACTCACTAGTACGATACCCTGTCTCTCCACACCCGAAACATGCTCCTAAAGCCCATCTGCATTCATTCTTCCTATGACCCTTTCCACACCTATAACACTTTTCATCACGGACACGACTATATGACCTATCTAGCTGCACACTAACACTTCATATCACTATTGCGCCAATTACCCTGCCTTAATCCACCATTTGCTTGCACAGTTCCTCCGTTACTTGCCCTAACACTCCTATCTATTACCTGATCAGCTATCCTCATTGGCCCTCTCAAAATTGCAACTTTATAACTACCAAATTCTATCACACTTTCTTCCATTCCAGTTGTTACACTCATAGATTTACTTTCTTTCATGCACCTATCTAACTCATAATCCGCAACTATCTCTAGTATATCATCCTATGTCAATCTCTATTGCGTCCACCTCATTTTCTCCTTACGCTTAAAACTAATAAACTCAGCAACATTCTCAGGTACAGTAGTCAAAAACTTCTTCATTAATTTTTTGTTCTCATTTATGCCTTCATCCCCATACTTTTTCCTAGCTAACGTTTCCAACCTACATACATACATTGATATCGCTTCTCCTATATTCATCCGTGCCTCATCAAAATCATTCTTACGCTTATACCTAACACCCTTTCATACATTTTACCTGTTCAATTATTCTCTTTTTCACACTTTCATAATCAACATCCCCTACACTCATTATCACACAATACATCGTCAACAAATACCCTGTCAAATATTCTCCTAATTCCCTAGCCCAAACTATCTTACTATCACCATACTTATCCTGACAATACCTCTCATACTCTCTAAAAAAGTCATACACATCCCTACTGCTATGTTCATTAAACCTTTCACACATCGGTACCTCTCTCATTAAACGCTGTCTTACAAACTTCAACTTCATTCTCACTCTCTTCACTGCCTACTCCCTTGTTGCCTTCTTCCTCATTTGAATATAATGAATCTACTTCAACACTTAATTTCCTATCTTTAACCATTCCCTTTTTACCCTTTTTCTTACTTACCACTTTCACCCATTCATGATCATCCTCACTCTCATCCTGACCTTTCTTCTTTTCCCTCTTCACATTACTTTTACATTTTTTCTCATTATTCCTATCACATTTCTGTTCATCCTTACTATACCTAATTCCCTTATCTTCATTCTCACTATCACTCCCTCTAACATTATCACTTACTTTACCCTTCTCTTCCACTATCAACCCATTACCTGAAGCAGAAGCCATTCCTCCGACTGCACCTTCACTCATGAACGTTTTCATCATCCCCTTTATTTTCCCCATCATAGCTTTCATTTGTTTCTCCATTTGTTTCTTATTCTCTCGCATCCTCGTCTCAACACCCTCTTCCCCTCTCTCCACAGTTCCCTTTAGTGCTTTCAGTTCCTTTCGCATCTCCTCATTCTCACACTTCAACCTCTCATTCTCGACTAGCAAACTCTCTTTCTCAACTATCAACTTCTGCTCCCGTTCTTCATTCAGCCGCAATTCCTCCTTCAAAACCCTTAACTGTTCTTCCATTTTCATTCTTAACTTTAATTTCTTATCCTAATTAGTCCTCCGACCAAGAGTCCAGCTATCAATCCCACCTCGGCAGTCCCTGTTCGGGCACCAGGATATTGTGTCGGGATGTCACAAGAACAACCCCCACACCCTTGATCACACTAACTGACCAATGTCTCCTCTACAAAAACTTTCCCCTTACGTTATCATAAACTGGACTCTTAGACAGAAAGGAAATTAAAACAAACCATAATCTTAATACCATATTCCTTAAAACTAAAATAATTAACAAAACCTTTCCACAATCAAATAAATCCTAACAAAACTTAAAACTAACCACACACCAAAACCAATATCTGTTTTTGTGTGGACCTCTTTGTCCACACAAGGGCCAACAGTTATTTATAGCCCAACCACAACTCTGTAGCCACCGGAACACTGACAAATTTCAACACACAATTGTATTAATTTACTGGTTGTGAACGTTATCATCATCATCATCATCATCATACGTGATCATAGTCGTAATACACAAGCCAGGTCATCAATGGTTCAGCAATCCAAAAGAGCAGTCTAAATATAATCAATTCCAGGCCAGGTCAGCAACTATAGATCGGCATTCAAAAAATAACTCTCCAAAGGAGGAATTACGGCTCAGAAAATAAATCAACACTTCCACGCTAGTAATAAATAATAATAATAATAATAATAATAATAATAATAATAATAATAATAATAATAATAATAATAATAATAATAATAATAATAATAGTCCAGCATTCACACCTGCTTCTAGCTGCAGTCAAATAAAAAATAATCCTTCGCCCAAGACATGCATCGTTGTCCTAACCTAGCTATAACATAAACAAACAATCTCATTTATACCAACAGTCTATCTCACAACAAACAATCAATACACTAACTACCTCTCTCTCTCTCTCTCTCTCTCTCTCTCTCTCTCTCTCTCTCTCTCTCTCTCTCTCTCTCTCTCTCTCTCTCTCTCTCTCTCTGGATTTGGCAAACAAAAAATAAATAAAAATTAAAACAAAAATTAATCCTCTACACCACAAGTTCTAAACGAACCTCTTCTTACTAATTTGCGGAAAGTAATACATAACTCAGTAGCTAATATATCCGCTGTCCTTTTTACAAACAAAGGAAAAATACAGTGAGCCCTCCATATTCGCTGGGGTTAGATAACAGAGACAAGCTTGGAAAGCAAGAATACTTACTGTCCTAGTGAATATCAACTCCTAACTGCCAATTCAATGCCAATTGCCTATGGGTGGTCGGCTAACACACTAAGTAATCCACTGTACTGCCTAATACTGTTTTTACTTGGTATCTATCATAATATAAGCATTGTGTTAATGAATTAACTTATTTCAGTAATTGTATAGTTTATGTACACATATATACTACGTATGCAGTAAGGCTACAGTACACAGAACAGGGGTCATCTCCACACTCATACGTACATGTAGTACGTACTGTAACAACAAAACACTTTAGTCCTATTTAACAACAATCACTGATACTTTAGTGTATATTACTGTAGTATATGCACAGTACTATCACTACAGTACAGCTTAATTAGCTTAGGTAACACTCGTAAGTGATCACTGTTTTCACCAGGCCAACTCACGCCATTCAACCACACAGGTAGCATATATTTACTTTACTACCATAAAGTATGGCATTTTGAAGTGAATATAACAATAGAACTTTTAAAAAGAATACACTGACATAATACAAATTAAAAGAAAATTTATCATTTTTACATCTCTACCCATTTACGTATGAAATTCTACGCAGTACGTCTGAAGCATGATGTAACTCTTGAGCCGTAAACTGTTTGATGCATAAGGTAGTGTAATGTACGTATCACATTTTATAATAAAATCTCTATAAACACAGGATATGTACAGGTTATTTACATCAATTATTTTCATAACGTGATTCTGCACAAATAGACTGAAGTGGGAGATGCACAGGCAAGGAGAGATATTGCGACACTGAGGCCGAGTCAGCGAGAAATGGGGTGTCATGCAATGTGGAGAGGGAAAGTGAATGCAAAATGCCGGGTGCAAAGGAGCACGGTCGGTTTTAAATTGCCAGATCTCAAGATACGTGATTTTTTATTTAATAGGTTATTCGGTTCTCTGAATCCACGAAGAGAGAACCTGCGAATAATAAGGGTTTACTGTACCATTTTGGTCTATGCCTCCATAAGCATTAAGGTCCATGAAGATAATTTTAATTTCCCGGGACCAAAGGATAAAATAGTTAGGATAGCCTCAGGGAAACAGGAATGAGGAAGATTGATCTCCTCATTACTCTGCTTATTTTCAAACACATCAGCCAAAAGAATTGCCTTTTCCTTTGGACAGTAAGTGACAGAGCCATCTGGTTTAGGTAAAGGAAGAACTTTAAAGTCTAAATTAAAGGGTGCAGATTTAAGGGTAGTGCACCACTTATGTTCTTTGGTTATACCAGAAAGAATTTCTTTTATGGTTGAATTGTTTTCTTTTTCAGTTGAAGCATAAACTATCTGAGCAACAGCTCTTAACTGAGTATAGTTATTCCAATTCAAATCTGATCTGTTACCCTTCTAAAGATGATAGGCCTCCTGCTTTTCCAAATAAGCTAATCTACAATTATCTTTAAAGCATGGTTTGTCTTTCACTCTGTACTTTAGCACACTAGATTCTTATTCAAAAGAACAAGTCTCAACACTATTATACAATAGTGATCAATTCAAATTAAAAAGATCACTGAATATATCATTCTAATCTGATTGAGATTTTATATAGATCTTACATTGATATTACATCTATCCTTGACCGATTGGATAGCATCAGGAGGCTTTACTAGGTTTCTCGTTCTTTGCCACTGAAAAAAAAAAATAAAAAACTGTATGGTTTTGAAAATGCTTCAGAAGTTATGATAAAAAAAACGATGAAAGGTAAACCCTTTAAAACTGTGATAGGTAAAGAGGATAACAAAATTTGGTTTTGCAAAGAAATGAACAATGAAACAGAGAGCAAATTATAAGAGAAACTTTCCAATTAAAAGTTTTCGTCTCCTGAAGGAAAAGATGAAACGTTTGTAAACATTATCTTGAAAAAACGTTTCCCCCTCTAGACTTTTATTCCTTTTCAAGTTCCTGTTCCTTTTGCAAACTGAACTTTCATCGTTTTGCTTTAAAAAAAGTTAAGGGTAAAGTGTTCCGAATTTATTTAGTAATGATTCAATTATTACAGGAAATTCTGTTTGATTAATATTATCAATTAGTAAACAGTGAGATTTTTTTTTTCATTTAGCTCAGATATTAACAAGTATTTAGAAAAAGATGTTAAGTATATTTGTAAATAAGACTGAAGAATGAGCATATCTTCTTTCCTTTTTTTCTAATAAATACAATGGAAACTCCGTAAGTTTATTTAAGAAAAAATTAACGAGGAAATTAGTAATAAAAACAGTAACATTTACCAAGAAGGAAGAAAAGATGATCTAGATATTCTTATCCTCTCCAAAATTATATAACCAGTTGGATTGCTGCTGCTGCTGCTGCTGCTCTCTCTCTCTCTCTCTCTCTCTCTCTCTCTCTCTCTCTCTCTCTCTCTCTCTCCTCTCTCTCTCTCTCTCTCTCTCTCTCTCTCTCTCTCTCTCTCAGATATGTTTACAGAACTTTTGATGTTTTTATTGGATTGGGCAGTCATGTGGAAGGTGCAGTCACAGCCGTCCGATGACTTCGAAATATGAATACCAGTCTTATAATAAATATCGTTCTAAATTTCCATCTAAAATGTGTGTAAATAAGGCTTACTCCCTATGTGTTTATATATATATATATATATATATATATATATATATTTATATATATATATATATATATATATATATATATATATATATATATATATATATATGTGTGTGTGTGTGTGTGTGTGTGTGTGTATGTTTATGTGTATGCGCTTGCGTTTGTTTTTATTTGTACTTGCATAATTGTAAAATGTGCACATAATAGATACAGTACATAAATACTTTGGAATGAGAAACAAACGGTTTTAAATCTATGCAGTAAATACTTGGGAAGCTGAGTACATGAGCTGTTTGTTGATAGGCATTTGGATGTTTATGCAATGGGCGTTGTGAAGCAATGATTTACAAGCATGCCAATGTTTGTGACATGTTAGAAGTAAATCCTTTATTCATAAACATTAGTAAGTATTACATTACAGTTGTAAAAATATTTTTAGCAGAAGACTTACAATGGTTATATAATCTGTTTACTTAATTATTTTGAATAGTTTCCATTAATTCCAGTTCCAATACTGTATACAATTGCAATTTATATTTTTTTGAAGATAATGAAACATGTTTTGATACTTCTTGCTTAGTTGAATGTTTGAATTTTCTAGTTTTGTTA
>NC_090741.1:98378198-98380698 GCF_036898095.1 Palaemon carinicauda | reverse complement strand
AAGACAGGGAAATTAATTAATACTTTTTTTAAATTATCAAAAGCCCTTTGTGTTTCATCAGTCCAGACAAAAGCTACCTTCTTTCTTAAGAGATTAGTCAAAGGATCGGCGATGTCAGAAAAATTTCTAACAAACCTTCGGTAGTACCCACCCAACCCAAGGAATCTTCTGACATCCTTCCTGCACTTAGGGATTAACATTTTTTCAATACATTCGATATTTGCTTGCTTAGGAGCAACTTTACCATTACCAACCTCATGACCCAAATATACCACCTTCGCCTTTGCGAAATCGCTTTTCTTTAAATTAATTACCAAATTTGCCTTTTTCAACACCTCAAATAGTGCCCTAATACGTTTTAAATGGGTTTCCCAATCATCGCTATAAATAACAATATCATCAATATACACAACACATCCTTCTAAACCATAGACTAAAGTATTCATTAACCTCTGAAAGGTGGCAGCCGCGTTCTTCATACCAAACGGCATCACTTTACATTGAAATAGTCCCTGGGGTGTTACGAAAGCGGACAGGGCCCTTGCCCGCTTCGAAAGAGGAACCTGCCAATAACCTTTCAGCAAATCGAATTTACTAATGTACTTGGCCTTACCCATACGATCAATACAATCCTCAATTCGTGGTAATGGGTAACAATCAGACTTGACACTTCATTCAATTTACGGTAATCAAAACATAACCTGAAATTACCGTCGGGTTTCTTTACCAATACAACAGGGGATGACCAAGGACTTTGACTAGGTTCAATTAGGTCATGTTTTAGCATATAATCAACTTCCTTCGCCACAACCTCATTTTTAAAGGGATTCAACCTGTAAGGCGCTCGTTTCACAGGAGTGGCATTACCTACGTCCACGTCATGTTCAAGGACATTAGTCCTTCCCGGTACATCCGAAAATAATTCATTATAATTAAATACCAATTTCTTTAAAGACTTTTGTTCTTCATTACTTAAATGAGAAACCATACCAGAAAAATGTTTCAAAGAATTCTTATTAGCTGAACGCCATTCACTTCCATTAAAACAATTATCATCAATACTTTCACCCTCTGAAAAAGAAAAAAGTTTATCGTTCTCGGAAACTACAGTATTCCCTACGGTTGCCACGGGAGTGACTTTCTCCCGTTCTACATAAGCCTTCAACATATTTATGTGACAAAGCTGAAAAGGTTTCCTTCTCTCGGGAGTCTCTACTAAATAATTAACTTCACTAATTTTTTTCAGAATTTTCCAAGGACCTGAAAAAGATGCTTTCAATGGATTTCCAGGAATGGGTAACAAAACCAAAACTTTGTCGCCTACCGCAAAGTCACGTGCTTTAGACCTTCTGTCAAAAAAGTACTTCATTCTTTTTTGGCTACACAATAAATTTTCACCTGCAAATTTCCAAGCCTTTGTTAACTTATCACCTAGATTAGACACATAATCTAATAAATTGATCTCAGGGACGTCTCCCTCCCACGACTCTCGAACAACATCAAGAGGACCTCGAACACAATGGCCAAACACAAGGCTGAAAGGCGAAAAACCTAAAGACTGACTTGGGACAGAACGAAAAGCGAACAACAAATAAGGTAATTCCTTATCCCATTCAGAACCATTAATCAAACAATATTTCTTTACCATCGATTTCAGGGTTTGATGAAATCTCTCCAGAGCTCCCTGACTTTCTGGATGATATGGAGAAGAGGTCACATGTTTTATATTTAACTCTGCCATTTTATCTCTGAAATACCTGCTAACAAAATTAGAACCACAATCCGATTGAATAATTTTAGGCATCCCAAACCTGGTAAAAAAGTCAATTAGTACATCTACAATTTTAACACTTTTTATCGTACGTAGTGGTATTGCCTCGGGATATCGAGACATCCTATCCATGATAGTCAAAATATATTCATTTCCACTACGAGTCCTTGGTAATGGTCCAACAATATCAATAATGACCTCCGTGAAAGGTTCGGAAACCACTGGAATAGGACATAGAGGCGCTTTTGGAATAAGCTGATTAGGTTTACCGACCTTCTGACAAACATCACAATATATATATATATATATATATATATATATATATATATATATATATATATATATATATATATATATATATATATATAAATATATATATATATATATATATATATATATATATATATATATATATATATATATATATATATATGTATATATATATGTATATATATATATATATATATATATATATATATATATATATATATATATATATATATATATATATATATATACATATATATATATATATATATATATATATATATATGTATGTATGTATATATATATATATATATATATATATATATATATATATATATATATATATATATATGTATATATATATATATATATATATATATATATATATATATATATATATATATATATATATATATATATATATATATATACATACATATATACAGTATATATAATTTTTGT